>NW_024868441.1:0-57310 GCF_013358625.1 Macadamia integrifolia
TCCCACTCAACTATTCCTCACCTTTCTTAAATACACATCATTAACCCACGTCTAAGTAACTTCTAATTTAGAATCCCACTTCCACTGAACTATCTACAATGTGATGACAAACTAATTACTCCCCACTTCTTAAGTAACTACACACACGTCTACTAAATACATAATTATTCTACGTAATAAGAAGTAACCACCCTTACACATAGCATATGAACAGCACCCTAACAGATGGATAGCCACAGGGAAAGAAGAAAAGAAAAGAGGGGACCACTCTTTTGATCTCATATGCATAAATCATAATTCATAAGTCATCAGAGAACCAGATACATTCTACTTTCCGGATCGTCCAATGTTTCAAATTTTAATGGCGCTGTAAATTTGCAGGTCATCACAGAACAAGACACATTCTACGTTCTGGATAGCCCAATGTTTCAAATTCTAATGATGCTGTAAATTTGTAGGTTAATCCTTTGTTCTCCAGTTTTAATTAGTAGGTGATCATTGTGGGGGTTTAGAGAGTCTAAAGACTTGAAAAAATAAAGGGTTCTTCTTCTTTCTCTTTTTTTTTTTGCTTTCTTTCGTCTTCTTCTCCTTCTTGTAAATGTGATTCCCTTTTTGTCCTCCTTATCAATGCGATCAATCGAATCGGATGGACTTCACTAGACTCGGAAAAATCTGAATTCTTTTCTTTTGATTTGGATTTACTTCTTTTGAATTTGTGCAGATGATTTCATGTAATTCGCAGGAAATATCAATTTTCTTTTCATTGCCAGTTGAGGAAGAAGACTACCATCTTTTCATACTTCAACCTTAAACTGTGCTATTCGATTCTCATTTGAATCCTCTTTTGCTTATTATTCTAATTCACCAATTTTTCCCTCTTTCTTTTTTTCATTCTAAAGACGTGTTGAGCTGCTCTCTCTCTCTCTCTCTCTCTCTCTCTCTATACGGCCTACAAGCTATAATCGAATGATAGATTTTTGGACTATTCCACCAAATCATTTTTAAACTATTCCACCAAATCTTATGGGCTCCATTATAAGAACATCTAAATGTCTCCATTAACTGAACTGGAGACCGTTTGCTTCATCATCTCTCCAACCCATGCGTCTGAATCTCCGATAGTTCATAATCTATAGGAGATCGATTCGACTGTTGATCTTGCAGTGGCCAGCAGCAGCAGAGAGGGGGAAGAGATAGCAGACTAGTTTGCAGGGTAAGCGGGGGATGATAATGGGAGAGAGAGAAAAAGGTGGGGGGAAAATAGGGAGTGAATGGATTCACTGGGTAAAAATCACTATTTTTTTCTTCAGTCTTGGATTCGCCTCTATGGGCATTCTATAGAGAGGATGTGGGGGGAAATAGGGAGTGAATGGATTCAATGGGTAAAAATCACTATTTTATTCTTTAGTCTTAGATTTGCCTCTATGGCCATTCTATAGAGAGGATCCAGATCTGAGGGGGAAGAGTTTCGAAAAGAAATCCAACGTGACAGAGAAGATAAAGGACGTGAGAAATAAAGAGGAATAAAAAAAAAAAAATTGGATAAAAAAATTATAGTCAAATGAAAGATTGACCATAGAGTTATATATATATATATTTTTTTTTTTTCCTTCCATATATTTCTGAGCATATATGTTCAAATATTTTCATTTTTTTTATTAAAAGATCGTTTGTATTAAGAATATATATATATATATAGGCAGGAGTCTAAAAGACGAGAAAATATAAGAATGTGGAGGAAAAAAATCCTAAATCACTTGCTCACCTTTGGGATTGCCATCAGCAGGTCTAAATCTTAGTCTTTTCTCTACGTCTGCCCTAAACCTCAGTCTAAATAAACATAGGGGGAGATGGAAAAATGGAGGAGACACTATTTTTTTCTACAGTTTTTGCTAGATAATCTGCTGTTGGGTTTACTTCCACACTAGAACTTGAGGATGATTAACTTTATTGGGCACTATACCTCTATGAGAAATGAACATCCCTTATCATTTTTAGGTTATCAATGATTGTTATTCTAATATGATTATTATTATTTTTTGTTCGGAGCAAATATATGATTATTGACTGATTGATTATGTGAAAATATGTAGAATAGTTCTTAAACTTAACAGAATAACTTTTTTTTATCCCAAATTTTTGAAATGTAAATCTTTAAGTCCTAATTAATCTAAATTAGAAATTTTGCCATAGTCTCATTTTTCTTACTAAATTTCAAATTGCAAAACTAATTGAGCTACAATTTTTTATTTTATTTTATTTTTTTTATTTTTTTTATTTTTTTGTGAATTATTTTCCTAATAAACCTCGCTTTGTATTTGGCTTCGATCTTTTTCGTTTTTTTCTATTGGGAGGGGGTTTGGAAGGGTTTGTCTAGTGCCAAAGTTGGGGAAGATTGAAATTATTACCAGTATGGGTGCCAACTAGTTATCATGTGTCCGATGTGGAATCTTCGGTGTAAACCCATTTAGATCACTAAATCCACAGCTCTTGGCACCTCCCTCATGTGAGATATCAATTACGAGGGAAGTATACTTGGCAGTACCATCAATTTACAAAATATATGACTTATAATGCCACCTTCAATCTTTCAATAACAAATATGCTTTTATTATTTTATACTAACCTTATTGTCTTGATATTCTGTTTTGGGTTTTGAATGTTTTAATTAATAATTTTTAATATCCATTCACTTCTTATGAGGTATTTATCTGGATTGCGAGATATATATATATATATATATATATATTGAGTTTAAAACTGAGCAAATGTGAAATATTTCTTATTTTCTTCTTCACCCACTAGAGCTATTAGGATACCCTCTTCCTTCTTTTTTTTTCCTGATTTAACTAAAACAAATGGAGTTTTGGTCAATACAGAGATAGCTAGGGGGATAAAGACACATAATAAGACCTGCATAACCTACTTCAGTTCACATAATTCCTTTACGATTTTATCTGTATTAAAATTTATGAACCCCTTTCCTTTTGTTAGTATTGATAATTTAAATTATTTTTATTTTGTTTAATTATGCAGATACGAAGGAAAGTTAATAATATTAGTTGTTGCAACAGTTTGGAGTAAATTGAACGACAAGACATCCTCAATTTCTTCTGAGAACCTAGTCGGAATCGAATCTCATATGGAAAATATGTTAAGTCTATTAAACATTGAATCTGATGGTAGAAAAATTGTGGGGATCAGTGGCCTTGGAGGCATTGGCAAGACAACGGTTGCCAAAGCCTTGTATGATAGAATATTTCTTCACTTTCAAGGACGGAGCTTTATTAAAAATGTCCGAGAAACTGCTCAACGTCATAATGGACTTACCAGTCTACAAAATCAGCTTTGTCATGATATCCTAAAATGGAAAAGACAAAACAATGAGGAGGTTGATCATCAACGACTTGATGGGATGAAAAGATTGATTCAAAATAGTAAGGTTCTTATTGTTCTTGATGATGTGGATCAAAACATTCAAGTAGATACATTACTTGGGGACCGTAGGTGGTTGGGTAGTGGAAGTAGGATCATTATCACAACCAGAGATAAGGCTATCTTAATTACTCAAGAAGTAGATGGGATTTATGAGCCTAAAGAAATGGACTCATATCAATCTCTTCAACTTTTTAGCCTTCATGCTTTTAGAAAGGTCCAACCTCCGAAAGAATATCTAGAACTCTCAAAAGCTATGGTGGAAACTGCTGGAGGACTACCCTTGGCTCTCCAAGTTGTAGGTTCATCTTTATTTTGTTTGGGAAAATCAATATGGGAAGGCACATTGGAGAAGTTGCAAGATATTCCTAATAAAGAGGTCATGCAAAGATTAAGAATAAGTTATGATGGATTAAATAGAGAGGAGGGACAAATATTTCTTGATACTGCTTGTTTTTTCATCGGAATGCACAAGGATGTTGCATGTCACATATGGGAAGGGTGTAAATTTTATCCTAAAGTAGGACTTGAAATTCTTGTTCTAAGGTCTCTGATAACAATTAGTGAAGATGGTTTTTTGAATATGCACGATCAGCTCAGGGATCTTGGAAGGGAAATTGTTCGTCAAGAAAATTTTGATGAGCCATGGAAGCGTAGTAGGATATGGTCTCAAGAGGAAGCATTGGATGTATTAAAAACAAATGTGGTAAGTACTGAATACATATTTTTTTGTGAGGATTTACATATTTGGTTTTGATAGGAGTTTTTTTTTTTCCATGATGATTAGAACTTATATAAGGTGGTTGTTTTTGTAGGGAAAAGGAAAAGTTGAAGGACTCAATATTGACTTCAAAGATATATCAAGGAGCCGATGTCTGGAGAATGAAGGGTTTGCTGAAATGAACAAATTAAGGTTACTTCGAGTTGATGATGCAATATTTGCTAAAAACTTCACGCATCCATTTTCACAACTGAAATGGCTTAGTTGGATGGGAAGCCCTATGCAATTTACACTAAGAAATTTTGATCCAAGGAAACTGGTTGTCCTTAATCTGTCATACAGTAAGATTACAGAAGACTGGTTGGGTTGGAAACACATCAAGGTCTCAAAGCAAACTTCTTTCTTTTGCTTATTGTTATCAATCACAAACTTCCTTAAGACCTTAATTAGTCTCTAATAGATGGTTAGTGTTTACTTAATCTGTCTTCCTGTGCAGGTGGCAGAAAATCTAAAAGTTCTAGATCTCACATCGTGTGAACAATTATCAAGAACACCTGACCTTTCAGAAAATCGACTCTTGGAGATATTGATTCTTGCAGACTGTTATGGTTTGATCCACATTGATGAATCCGTCAGTCTTCTGAAGAAGTTAAGAGTTTTGGATACTTCTGGATGCGTTTGGATTGAATCATCCCCAATGGTTTATCTTTCAAACCTGACAAATTTAGAGATATTCAGCTTTAAAACCAGTGGGACTCTGGAGGAGGTGTCAAGTTTTATTGAGAAATTTACGAAAGTGAGAGCTTTGAAGTTTTGCTGTCATAGTTTCAGCGACCTACCAGCTGCTATTAGTGTTCTTACTTGTGTTGAGTCTCTCAGTTTACAATGTCTAGAACTTCGGTGCATCTCAATTCTTCCCTCAAGTTTAAACAGCCTAAGGATTACCAAATGCCATAATCTAACCGAGATTCCAGGTGTCAATGAATTGGGATCGTTGAAAACCTTGGAAGTTGAACAGTGCTGTTCTTTGGAGAGATTACCATATCTATCAAATTGTAAAAAATTGAAGCACCTGAGAGTTTTAGGCTGCGAGAGCCTAATCGAGATTCCACGAGTGGACAACTTGGATTCCTTGGAAGAATTAATTATTAGTGAATGCACATGGTTGGGAACATTACCAGATTTGTCAAATTTGAAAAAATTGAAGACCTTAATCGCTTATTGCTGCTTTATTTTATCAGAGATTCCAGGTCTCAATGGATTGGAGGAATCCTTGGAACAATTGGATATTAGTTGGTGCCAGTCTTTGGTCAGATTACCAGATTTGTCAAAATTTAAGAAGTTGAAGAAGCTGAAGGCTATACTTGATGAGGAACATAACAAGATTCTAGGCATCCACGGATTGAAATGCTTGGAAGAAGAACGCCATTCTGCAGAGACATTACTAAAAGAAGCTTTATTCTTCAAAACATTTAGAAGAAGGTATAAACGCATTCTGGACCTAGTAGAGTCGAATAGGGAACAGAGAAAGGAGGGGTGGTGGCGAAGTCTCTGCCGTCAGTTCGGAGAATCCATTAAATAAACTACCAGCTTTTACAGGTCTGTGATCCCAGGTTCCTCTCTCTCTCTCTCTCGAATTGCTATGATTCATTTCACCCCAAAAAAAACAAATGCTATGATTCAAGATTCTTGCTTTCAAATTTTATATTTTTGGTCAGTGTGATCTTGTAGATTATGGGCTCAAATATGTTAGTATAGGTTTTAGAACTTGGGATCTGTCTTAACTCTCAACTCCTGTTTATAATAGTAAGCTAAGCTCCTACTACCTTGCTAGGCATACTCTTTTCTGCCTTCATATAATCAATCAGTGGTGAATTATTTCCATCTTTTAGGGTCTCATAATACCTACTTTCCTTCTAGAAAATGTCTGGTGAAACTTAGATTTTCTATCAAACCCATTACATAACTCTCAAACTCCTTCAGATCTAGTGATTCTTCTGGCTCACAGTTGGCTTCGTTTCCATTCTTCAGCAGTTGTATTGAAATCATAGCATCCTCCACATGTGCCCAGAAACAAGAATCCTCTGTTAAAGTAACAGCCCTGTTCCTCATCGATAAGTTCTTCTGATTCTTTTTATTTGGGGTGAATTAGATTGTTTCTTCAACGAGCCCATGAATACAGAGTTTCAACCATCCTTCTGCCTTGTTCCTCATCGATAATTTCTTCTGATTCTTCACCGCTTTGTCATCATCATCCTCCTATTATTTCTGCGACAGTTTATAATGTTTGTGTTTATGTTTTAGATGGTTCTTTTCGCCTGGAATCTTATAGAAATCTGCAATATCAAGAGGCTCAACCATCCTTCTATAATTTGTTCCCACACGTAGGTAGCGTGTTTGTAATGGAACACCTCCTTTCTGCTGGGGTTTTTGTTTTGCTTCTTCTACCACCTTCTTCCAATATTCTGTGAGAGACTTCTTCATCAGTTTCAGAGGGTATGCTCTTGTAGCAGTCATAGTAGCCCCCTGCCCAGAGTAGTCCAGTAGTCCTTGAACCGTTCAAGTTTGGCCATATTTATTTTTTCTTTATTCAACTCCATTTCAGGATCCTCTCTTTCCTACTTCTCTATGTCTGCCATCAAAATGCCATGCAAGTTGAACTCATGTGACCAATATAAGGATTTAGGAGAGGTAGAGAGTAGCAAGCGATATAAGAATTCAGAAAACACTTGTGTACTTGATCAGTTACTATGTTTACTACAATATTAGTTAGTTACATAATTATTTCAAGTTATGAATAGAAAATCTTTCATATTGTTTTTGTTTTTGTTTTTTGTTTCATTTCACTTCAAATCACAGGAAACAGAGCCATAGTGAAGAAGCAATACCATACAAAAGATTGAGATGCTTCCACCGGAGACACACTGGGCCTAGATTGAACAAAAGATTAACAATGCTTGACGGAACCGCAGTTCATACCCCCTTTTTTTCTGTTTAGACCGCAGTTCTTCCTACTTTGTTTCGTGGGATCCATGTAGTCAATCCCATTAAGTTGGGATAAGGCTTAGTTTTTTGTTGTTATTGTTGTTGTATTAGTTCTGTAGATTTTGGGCTGTTTTGCTCCTAAACAATTCTTCCATTTCCATAGTAACTTCTACTTCCCATTGCACACACCCAAAAAATGAAATTAGGAAGTTGTTTAACTAATCCAGAAGACAAACGGAATGTGAATGTTCCCTTCCATTCGATTGTTATAAACTTGGGGCTTCACCTTTGCAGGTTACACCTTCATATGAAACCTGTCATGTGTGGCTAGTTGCATTTTGTAGTATCTACCAAGTTCTTACTTTGGCATTGTCCTTACTTCCTTTGATTTTCTTTGGTTACTGCAATGAATCTCTTTTTATGTATAAAGGCATTTTCCGATAATGGGATTATTGTATTTGAAATTTCAAATGAAAAGCTTAATCACCATATTTGGTAAGATTTCAACTTAATTACACAAATTTTTTATTTTTTTTTGGTAGAAGTTTATTACACAATCATGAGTAGATTGTTTTCATAGCTCATCATTTGGCTATTATTGCTTTATGTACAACAATAACGTTACTTGGATTATTACATTTCCTATTTGAATGAATGGACGCCATTAGTGTCTTAGAGTTTTCTTTTTCTTAGTTATTATGTACCATTTTTTTTTTCTACCCAAAAAATAAAACAATGAAATGAAAAAGATGGCTACTCATGGGAGAAAGAACCATGCCAATCCGGTGTTGCCTCCACCCAGTCACAAGCAGGCACGAAAAGACCACGTAGTCCCCCACCCTTTGTGGTGAAGATGCTCCCGCATACTCTCTCATTGGTCCCGTGCACTGGTGTTGTCTACAGCAGACTATAGTGTTCTTCTCCCTCATTATAATTAGATTAATAGATTTTTCAGATCAAATAATACCAAGAAATACGAAAATAAATAGACAAAAGATCCATGTGACACAGAGATTTAATGAGGGTCACACACTAGTGTGGTGTGCTATGTCCTCAGGCGAAGAAGAAGATGTTTCACTATACAGATAAGAGATTACACCCAAGCAGCGACAAGAAAACTCGCCCTAAAACCCTAGCTCGAAAAACCCCCAAAACACAATAATTTTCTCAACAAGACAACAATACATTATATACTCCAAGTCGCGGGTCGACCCATCGGGTCATGGTCAATCCGGTCGAATCATACCGCAGGGGCTACGCCTTCGCACCTCATACGAGATCAATGATGGGCTTTGGGCTTGGGCCTATCGCCCCAACCCCTCTGCTTCTATCACAGATCTCAAAAAACTTTCCATTCGAATCGCCACCAAAATATGTTGAAGCGGGTCAATCTTCAAAACGGTTCAAGAATTCGAGACAAACTTAACAAATTTCTTATTGCATGATGGACGCCATTATTATAACTAGTAGTGTTCTTCTCCCTAATTATAATTGGATTCATAAATTTCTTATTGAATGATGGAAGCCATTATTAGATATGTTATGATTTTTTTTTTCTTGGTTAGTGTTGGCATTTTTCTAAGCCTACACCAGACTTACAGGGTTCAATGAACTTACAATTGGAATAGATGATGAGCTACTTTATTTCCTTTTGCAGATTGCAGGTGGCAGCAAATCTAAAGGTTGTAGATCTCACTATGTGTGAACAACTATCAAGAACACCTGACCTTTCAGCAAATAGATGCTTAGAGATGTTGATTCTTGCAGACTGTAAGAAATTAGTTGAGCTTGATGCATCCATTGGTCTTCTTGAGAGGTTAAAAGTTTTAGATGCTTTTGAATGCTTTGCGATTGAATAATTCCCAATTAAGCTTTCAAACCTGACAAATTTAGAGATATTGAGCCTTAAAGCCTGTGGGAATCAGGAGGTGATAGTAAGTGATATTGAGTAATTGGCAAAACTGAAATCTTTGAAGTTTTTCGAAGGCAAAAGCCACCGTGGTCCCTCTCCACTTCCAGTTGTCGATGCACCTCCTTGTCTTTCTTTGGGTCGAACTCTTACTTGTCTTGAGGTACTCATTTTAAACAATTGTCAGTGGCTTCAATGCATCTCAACTTGTCAGTAGCAAGGCTACAAATTGCTATGGACTAACTGAGATTCCAGGTGTGAATGGATTGGTATGGTTGGAAATATTGGATGTTGAAAGTTTTGAGTATTTGGAAACATTGTCAGATCTATCAATTCTCAAAAAATTGAAGTGTCTAAGGGCCTGTTTGATAATGTTTCTATCGTTTCTGTTTCAAGAAATGGCAGAAACATAAATTTCCGTTTCTAGAAACAGAAACGGAATTGAAGGTATTTGATAAGTCATGTTTCTGGAAGTCGATAGTAACCAGCGAAAGAATGGCCACGAGTCATTTCCAGAAACGGCGAAAACTTGTTTCGCCTGGGTCGTTTCTTGAACCATAAATAGAGAAAAATTTCAATTTCTATTTCTAAAAACAAGTGAAACAAAACAGTTTTATCAAACGCTTTTTATTCCGTTTCTTTAAACGTTATCAAATGGGCCCTAAGAGTGACCTTGAGCAAAAAGCTAACCGAGATTTCAGGACCCGACATATTGGAATCCTTGGAAGAACTAGGTACTATCGATTGTGAAAATTTGAAAACGTTACCAGATTTGCCTAATTTGAAAAACTTGAAGATCATATTAGCTTCTGGCTGCATGAGCCTAACTGAGATTGTAGGTCTCAATGGATTGGAAGAATCCTTGGAACTATTGGATATTAGTTTGCTCGTCTTTGGTAAGATTACCAGATTTCTCAAATTTTAGAAAGTTGAACAAGCTTAGGGCTGTATTCTGGGAGACAGAGGAACCAAGTGGGGATGCATTAGAATCCTTGGAACTCCCCCCCCCCTTCTTATGGAGGAGTTGCCTGATGTGAGGTCTAAGATGTGGACCTTGGAGTGGGGGTTTGCAAAAGTACAAAGATTCTCGCCATAATGAAGAAAAGGACCAAGGGTACCACTGATCTTCGCTGGAGTGGTGAGCAGCTAGCCAAGGTCAAGGTTTTAACTTTTTTAAGTATTGGTATTTGGTTTCATCATTCTGATCATTTCTTTACCATTTTGGCTCTCTTTTGAGAGAGATTGTTTCCATAGCTCATCATTTGGTTATTAATGCTTTAGATAAACAAGAATTGGATGGATAGATTTCCTATTAATACATCATCTAAAACAGTGACCTGATTGTTTATTAAGCGATCACTCCAACTGTATTACGTTTTGATAGGATAAAGTTTCTCTTCAATTAATTAGGTGTTCAATTAGTGATCGAAAGGTTGGGAAGACTTGGGATATTCAAAAAAAAAACCAAAATAAAAAATGCTAAAGGTAGCAGAAAAATCAAATCCGTAGAAGCTCATCAGATGAAGCAATTTACTAATCAAAGCCCAGACTCCAAGAATACACAAAGACTCTTGACTTTGTAATTCTATTTATCAACATTCGCAAGATTATGAGATGAGGTTCTATAAAAAAAAAAAAAAAAGGACCTGGGGCTATGGGGGTCGATACGGCTACTCTCCTTGGTGCTCATCTTCTACGCCGGCTCATAGTTATTTGGGCGAGTACCACATGTTTAGGCAACGATTCAACGCTTTGAAAGAAGCACGACGAACAATGCATTGATAGAGGCATGAAGAACGAGACATTTAAAACCAATGGATCATCGCCTAGACACTTAATTAAATTTATTAATTGGTAAAAATATCAATATATACCTTATTCTATCGTGTCGGGCCGAGTCAGGTTCGTTAACAAGTCAGGTCAATAAGATGCCCGTCGAACTTACCCCTTGCATCATGTGCTACCTGTTTATAAACGCGTCGGACCTAGACCCAACACATTTAATAATCGATGCATATATCAAACCCAATTGAACAAATCAGTGCAGGCTAGGGATTGACACCCTTAAATACCATACAGTCTTGACATTTTATTTGTCTTTCACATGATGGATACAAATATTTTAGTTGTGATCCCTTACATACACGCCCAATAGTTGAAATTGAGATTCACTTTTTTTTTTTTTTTTATAGGATCACATCATGAATATAACTTCTTATCCACCAATCCAAGAAAATTATATATTTGATTGACTTCATTTTTGTCCATGTCCTTATATAATGAAGGATTAATTAAAGAACTTTAAAGAAAAAAAAAGGACAATAAAAAAAGAATATATATATATATATATATATTCTAAGGGAAAGTGTTTCTTGTGGGGAATTAAATGAGGCCAATGAGAGCTCACGAGGAAACAATCACAAAGATGTTATTTTCCATTTTATGGGGGTGGGTTGGTCATTTCACCATCCCATGTATCTGAGCGCATTGGCCACACTCCCCCCTCACAATATTTAATTTTTTTTCATATTCTAATTACATCTATAGATGACTTGTTCAAACGACCCTTTATTTTTAAAGCATTAAATCATAACCCGCGAAATGAAATATAATATAAAGGCTAAGGTTCAAGCGGGGGCAAGTGAAGATTATCGCTTAGAATTGTGAAGATAATGAGAAAAGTATGCAGAGAAATATTAAAGGAGAAAGTTTTCATTCACCATGTGGTCAAATCGACGAATACCCATATTTTATGGAAGTTGGAGTCAATGGTTTCATGTGATTGGTAGGTTACACTCAAACAGTTGAAATTAAATCGAATCAATGAAAAATCCAAAATTGAATCCAACCAGATCCTAGTGGAACCGACTGAAATTTGAACTCAACCGGATATCAAACCACTAAGAAGAAATTCTTTATTGATTTGGTTTTGGATCCAACCGAACTAGAACCGATTCAGCCCGATTGAAACTGGATGAAAGCGATCAATTGACACTCATTTCAGAACTCATGTAGCCTGTAGAATTCGTAATTAATATATTTTATTACCAAGAAAAATAAAATCTCTTCTCTTAACTTTACGTTCAGATGCGAAGAAAAGACAAAAACTGAGAGGAAAAAAAAAACTTGAAATTAATTAATATTAGACTCATAATTAATAATTATTTTTATATAAGGCCATAGGAGGCTATCTTGTCGGGTAGAGTTCTCAATCAATGAGAGAGAGCCCACAAGCATTTTCAGCGTAGATATATATATATAGAGAGAGAGAGAGCAAAGTCCTTTATTTTTGTGGAAAAAAAGTCTTTTATATAACCTAATAAAAAAAATTCAACGCGTAAGAAGAATGAGATCAAACAATTTAAAAGGGAAGCTAATCACGCTTAGGCTCTGCAATCCAAAAGTAATTGCTTCCAAGAGTACACAAAGAAACTCTCGTCTTTTCTAAGTAGTTCTTGAATCCCAATGGAAGCATCTTCTCTTCTTCTTTTTCATCCTCTTCTTCAGTTGGTGGTATGAAGTGTTCTTGAGCTTTCATGGAACTTCACCGATCACCTCTATCATGCTTTGGATGAAGCTGGGATTTACGCTTTCAGGGACAACGAAGAACTCCCAATGGGGAAGAAGATTGGGCCGGAGCTAATCACTGCGATTGACCAGTCGAGAATCTCTATCCCCATTTTCTCGGAGAATTATGCTTCTAGTAAATGGCGTCTCAATGAGATCACTAAGATCTTGGGAATGCAAAAACACAATGGATCAGGTCGTTCTACCCATTTTCTACAATATCAAACCCTCGACAGTGAGAAACCATACCAGGAGCTATGCAAAGGCCTTCGAGGAACACCAAACCTATTACGACTACACGATCCTGCAGAAGTGGAAGGAGGCTCTGGAAGAGGTTGGATCATTGAAGGGATGGGATTCCAAGAACATTGCTGACGGGTGAGTACTGATAACTACACCAATTGTGATTCCTCTATTTTTTTTCCATTTGTAGTTTAATATTTAAGTGGTTGATTGATCTTGAATCTTGATTGAAAACGGTATCGGTAACAGGATGGGTCAAGGCCGATATTGGTTTATACCAATTGGAATAATCTGTGAACGGATTAGGTTTACGTATGAGAATGTTCATGTACACTCCTAATATGTGGATATAGAATCTATTAAACAAAAAGAGAGAATTGATTCTATATCCACGGACCAAGACCGTTCTCATAAATTCTCGTACATGAACCTGATCAGCACTTGAATAACCCTATATCCCATAGAAATACTATTGGTTTTAATATTAAATCATTTTTTACCATTTTATCCCTATTTTTTAGCCCTTTTTTTTTTTTTTTTTGTTATTACATCCTATAGAACTGCCCAAGAGGACACACAAGAGGGAGGGGGGGATGATAAGAAAGGGGGGGGCAAATGCGTGTGTCAGGAATTGATCCATAGATCACAAACCTGGCGCCTACTCTACTAGTAGAAGTTGCAATGACTGCGCTATGCACTGGATTCACTCTGATTTGTCAAGGACAATACCGATCCAATCTGATTTGTCCTTTGTTTTTTTTTTTTTTAGAATATCCGATTTGTGAAACCATGCTTGTAGGCTGATGGTTTTAAAAATTTAGATCGGATTGGTATCAGCCTTGATTGATTTGATCCTAACAAAGTACGATCCAATAATAAAATATAATAAAAATATTTTTTATTAAAAAATAAAAAAATAAATGTCTCTGATATGATTCGGTCCAAGCCAATCTAAATCCGTATAAGATCGATTACAACCTGACCAATCGCGAGTTTAGAACATTAGGTCAATACTTGCAGCTCAGTTTCAGGAAAACTTGGTCCTTTTTTTTTTCAGATAATTTACCTTATAATATGTCATCTGGGGAAAGGTTTCACACGATGTTAGTGTGGGTGAATTCTTCCATGCCACATCAATGGCATGTGGAGAATAGCATGATATATACAAGACCCACAAGATCAAGGTAAGGGAGAGAAAGAGACCAATATAAAATTGCATGTTTGAGGAATAAGATTGGATTGGCTTGAATCGGTTGGATTGAATCAATATTTGTTCCATCCAATCTCGATTCTTGGCTGATAACATATCGTTAGATAGGTATGGAAAAGAGATGGTGAGATTTAAAGATTTTTTAATGACACCAAAGGTAGGATAGGTATTAATCTTGTCTGATCTCAAGACCAATTCCGATATATTAAACCTTGTGTGAGACAGTGAGAGAGCAATAGCATGTTGGTTAAGAGTGTCAACTTAGAACAGAGAACCGAAAACCAAAACTGTAACCAGTCGTTTAAAACCAAATCAAATTGAAATGAAGTAAATCGATTAAGGCACTGGTTTCAAAGGATGGAATCTTTTCTCAGTTTTATTTGGTTTTGGTTTTCTGGAATCTTTTGTCAGTTTGATTTAGTTTTGGTTTTCATAACGAAAACCATTAAACCAAACTGAATTCCCTGTGTTCTAATCGAATAAGAAATCAGGTAAAATTATATTATTTTTTACTATTTCAAAAAATATGGATTATAAATTATATTCTTTAAAATGCTTGAAAAAATGTTGGTGAATTATAACTCTAATTAATAAGTGTCTTTTTTCCCCCTGTCCAAACACCTAAAATAGGACCTAAATGTAAAATGGAATCAAATTAAAAAATAATAATGAAACAAAATACCAAAAAAAAAAAACTGAATCAAGTTGGTTCGATTTTGGTTTGCACATTTTATCTTGAACCAAACCAAAATCAAGTAGAGTATTGATTAATATAAAAATAGAAAGAAAAAAATTAGAAGGAGAGGCGCATAGTAAGACTTGCGTTATCTACTTCAATTTTCCATAATTCACTTATGGTTCATCCATGTCGAATTTTATGGAATCCTAATCCAAATTCTTTGTCATTCTATGATTCAAATTATGAAGGCATGAAGGGAAATTAATAAAATTAGTTGTTGCTACAATTCGAAATACATTGAACAAGACACCTTTTATTGTTTCTGGTGACCTAGTCGGGATCCAATCTCATATTAATAAAATGTTAAGGTTGTTAAACATTGAATCTGATGATAGAAAAATTGTGGGAATCAATGGTTTCGGAGGCATTGGCAAGACAACCATCGCCAAGGCCGTCACTTTGAAGGATGTAGCTTTCTTGCAAATGTTCGAGAAACTGCTCAACAACATAATGGGCTTACTTGTCTACAAAATCATCTTTGCCTTGATATTCTAAAACAAGAAAATCCAGATATTATTAGAGTTGATCATGGACTTAAATGTTATCAAAAAAAGATTTCGCAAGAAAAAGGTTCTTATTGTTATTGATGATGCGGATCAAAATATTCACCTGAATGCATTAGTTGGGGATCGAGAATGGTTTGGTATTGGAAGTAGGGTAATTGTCACGAGTAGAAATAAGGCTATTTTAGTTGCTCAAAAAGCAGATGGGATTTATCAGCCCAAGAAAATGAACCTAAATCAATCTCTTCAACATTTTAGCCTTCATGCTTTTAGAATGACTGAACCTCCAGAAGACTATTTGGAACTGCCAAAAGATGTAGCAAAAACCACTGGAGGACTACCCTTGACTCTTCAAGTTGTAGGTTCATCTTTATTTTGCATGGGAAAATCAGTATGGCAAGGCACATTGGAGAAGTTGCGAGATGTTCCTAATAATGAGGTCATGCAAAGACTGAAAATAAGTTATAATGTATTAGAATATGAGGGGAAACAAATATTTCTTGATATTGCGTGCTTCTTCATTGCAATGCATAAGGATGTTGCACGCTACATATGGGAAGCATGTAAATTTTATCCTAAAGTTGGACTTGATGTTCTTCAACTAAGGTTTTTGATAACAATTGGTGATGATGGTTATTTGAGAATGCATGATCAGTTGCGGGATCTTGGAAGAGAAATCGTTCGTCAAGAAAATATTAATGAGCCATGGAGCGTAGTAGGATATGATCTCAAGAGGAAGTGTTGGATGTATTAGATACAAAGATGGTAAGTACTGAACACACATTTTTGTGTGGGTTTATAGATTTGGATTTGATTTATTTGATTTGATTTATTTTTTTCATGATGATTTTGTACTTATTTAAGGTTCTTCTTTTTGTAGGAAAAAAAAAAAAAAGTTGAAGGATTTGGTATGGACTTTGGACAAAGATCAAGGAGCCAATGTTTGATGAATGAAGGATTTGCTGAAATGACTACACTAAGGTTGCTTAAAGTAGACCATGCAAATTTTACTGAAAACTTCACACATCCTTTTTCACAACTGAGATGGCTTAGTTGGATGGGATGCCCTAAGAAATTCACTCTAGCCAATTTTGATCCAAGGAAACTGGTAGTTCTTAATTTGTCAAATAGTGAGATCACAGAACACTGGAAGGGTTGGAACCACATCAAGGTCTCAGAGAACTTCTCTTTTACTTATCATTGTCATCAATCATAATCTTTCTTGAGAAAACTTATAGATGAGTTATTGATTTTTATTACTTGATCTCTAATGGATAAGTTACTGTTCTCTTTTGCAGAAGGCAGCAGCAAATCTAAAAGTTCTAGATCTCACATCCTGTGAACAACTATCAAGAACACTGACCTTTCGGCAAATAGATGCTTGGAGATATTGATTCTTACAGGTTGTAAGAAGTTGGTTAACATTGATGCATCTGTTGGTCTTCTCGAGAGGTTAAGAGTTTTAGATACTTCTGAATGCTTCGCAATTAAATCATTCCCAGTTGAGCTTTCAAACTTGACAAATTTAGAGATACTGTGTCTTAAAGCCTGTGGGAATCTGGAGGAGATACCAAGTGATATTTCTAAATTGACAAAATTGAAATCTGTTGCTGCCGAAAATCCATATGAGCTGATCCTGCATAAATACAGAAGGCAGAGGCCCGGATGTTTATCCGGGGTTAGTCCTCCGACACCCAAGTTAGAGATCGGTTGCACAGCTTTTCACAAGGGTAATGGTGAGGGTTGTTTTGCATACCTTTCTTCTTCTGCTCGGGCCCTCTCTTGTAGTCCTTAGGGTTTAGGGTTTCTCTTTTCCTTAGAGGAGTCCTCCTCGGGTCTGTCTCCTTTCCTCTTCGAGTCCTACTCGGATACGTCTTATCACCTTCGTGGGGAATATTCTCTCCACGTGGTTGACGCGGTCAGACTCCTTGTAGACTCTACCAGGTGAGCGACACGTGTCCTCTCCTTAGATACCACGTGTTCTTACCCTATCGGGCAATCAATTTGGCCGTATCAAAATCTTTGAAGTTTTTCAAAAGCAACTTCAGAGTCCTACCGGCTACAATCAATGCTCTTACTTGTCTTGAGGTACTCATCTTAAAAGAATGTAATAGGATTAGTTTTGCATGTCAAGTCTTCCATCAAGTTTAACCTGCCTGAGGGCTACAAAGTGCAATCAACTGACTGAGATTCTAGGAGTCAACCACGGATTGAAATGGTTGGAAATCTTGGGTGTTGGAAATTGTTCATCTTTGGAAAGATTACCAGATCTATCAAGTTTTACAAAATTGAAGTGCCTAAGACTCTCACACTGCAGGAAAATAACTGAGATTCCAGGAGTGGACAAATTGGAATCCTTAATTAGATATTACAAAGTGTGTGTTTGGAAACATTACCAAATTTGTCAAATTTGAAAAACTTGAAGATCTTAATAGCTTCCGGTTGCCTGAGGCTAACCCAGATTCCAGGTCTCAAGAGGATTGTGGAAACCTAGGAAAAATTGGATATTAGACTGTGCAAATCATTGGAAAGCTTACCAGATTTTTCAAATTTTAAAAATTTGAAGAAACTGAAGGCTGAATTCTTTGAGATCCCAACCAAGAATCAAGAACTCTATAGATTGGAATCCTCAGATGATGAATACGATGACAATACAGGGTTGTTTACCAAAACTAGAAGAAGGGATAAACGCCGGCCGGGTACTTTGAGGAGATTGACTGAAGGAGAGAGAGTCATGAGAGAGAAAGAGAGACAAGAGGAAGGAGGTGCTCAGAAAACGTTCTGCCAGATGGGAACTCTTAAGAAAACTTCTCCCAATAATTTTCACTCTCTTTTTCACTTTGTTCCTCATATTGGCACTCAAGATGTGGTCCAAACTGAAGTCTACACATTGAGACTAGCCGCTATCTATTCCACCAGGTTCTCTCTCGAGAGAGAGAGAGAGAATCATTACAGGTCTAACCCTTCAGAGGAGCTTCGATATTCATTTCAGGTACCTTCTTCTTCCTCCTCTCTCTCTCCTTCTGACTAAAAAATTTCGCTTCCAGTTATTTGATATGTATAGTAGTTGTTAATTAAGGCTCTGAATCTATTGGGCTTTTCACTTCTTTACTCTTTCTTTCTTTCTTTCTTTCTCTTTTTTTTTTTTTTTTTTTCGCTAATAGGGTGTCCAGACCTTTGGCCCAATTAATTTATCAAACACACGTATACACCCCTGTACATGTAAGTCGAAATAACAACTTACCTCCCATTAAGGAATAAAGACCAAAAAATTTGAAAGTTTCCCATCTGGTTGTTATAAAACTTTTTCAACTTATTATATCTATGTTGTGTGTGGCTATCCACTATACTTCTTAGAGTTGCATCTTGTAAGATTATATAAGTTCTTACTCTGCCATTTTCTTTGCTTACTTTAGCCTACTTTTTTGTTGCAATAAATCTCTATTTTATGTTTTTAAGTTTCTTTTGCATATATAATAGAATTATTAGATTTGAGATTGATGATTCCAAGCTGATATGGAGAGGGAGTGAACCAGGTCTTCAAAATTTTTTAACAAAATACCCAACACTCCCCTTGGTTAACCCAACAATGATGGCACTTATACTTAGTACAAACTCAGTTCCCAATATTGTTGTTACTCACAAGCACTCACTACACTTGAACTAGTGGTCAAAATTGGAACACCCAAGAACTCCTTTGCAATCTTGATATTCACAACCACAATTACGAGGATTGTATTGCCACTAATTGTACTGTTGAGTAGCACGCTGGCAAGCACCGTTGGCTGGGCAATCCCAATTTTATCAACTACAATTTGTATGTAGTCCCACCTTCAACCAAGATTGGTCAGGCCAATCAGAAATGCCCACTCACTCTGCAAAAACACAAATATAACACTTCTATCCAAAATAAAATGCAACCAATCATAACACATGAGTTTTACGTGATTCAACAATGTGTATACCCCACAGAGCAATACCCACACGGGATTTCGTATATTTTTCAATATACTCCTCTCAGTTTGATTTTTTATAATACAAAATTGGAATTATAACCCACTCACAGCTGCAACTGTAGATTCCTAGATAGTACTAGGCATTTCAACAAATATTTTATAAACATTCACTCACAAGTACTTTACAAGAAATTTTCAAATGATAAATTCAACACCCTAACCAAATTCGATCCAAAAATTAATATCATGTAAAGAAGAGGAAAGTTCCCAAGGCCAAGTTGCTCGATCGAGAATTCTCAATAACCATCCAACCACATTTTGGCAAGCTGTCCAAACCTCTATATCTTTCCATCCCAGCTCCATTGCACTTTGCAATTGGGAGTCTCCTTGAAACACCAAAATCCATACAAGCCACATTAAAATGGTGTTTAAAAATAAATTAATTGTTTTTAAAAGGGAAAAAGATCCCCACAAAATTTAGATGTAGGTTTTATTTCGAATCTTTTCACATAATGAGCCATGGGACCTATACTGATGCTATCCTTCATATCTTTATCTTCTTAAATTATACGTTATGAGAATGAATTGGAAAGATATGTTACAACTGTATGAAGATATACATGAGTCGTTTGTTAGATATATGAATGTAACGGCTAAGGCTCAACTGGGGCAGGTTAAGACTATGATATAGAACTATGAGAAGTATGTAGGAACCTAATATCGATGACCGATGACTCTTGTCCCAAAGTCTTCCTTTTTTATAAAGAAAGTACTTAGCCCACTACCATTCCATGAAGGACCAAGTGAAATTTCGATAGGATTAATTATTCTCGGTGCATTCATGCGTACCGACAATAAGCTGATCCCATTCCACGTGGTAAATAAAAACAAAACCATAGGTAAGATAAAATATAGCAACGAGTAGGAGCTGTTTGGTATTTGGGTAGAACGCATACTTATAAGTTAATTGTTAAAGAGATGGAGTTCAAATACCTATAAGTTTTCACATTGGATTAATCCACACATTCTATATAGGAATAATATTTTTACGATCCATGCAGAACCTTTTGAGCATCTTTTTTGTCTAGTATAAGTGCCATCATTGTTGGTTCTAATTTTTTTATTCGATTTCAATTTGGTTCAAAAGGATGACGAAATAAATCGAAATCGAATCGAGGACTAACTCGGTTCCATATTTAGATAATTAAGCTGATTTAATTCAGTTCCACTCGATTTTAGTTCCAATTCGAATCTATAATACGGTTTTAATTTGATTTTGTAAATAGTTCCATTATTGGACCATGATTGTGATGGATCAAAGATCATAATAGGCTCAAATTATAGACATTATAATCATTGTTAATTTCAGAATTATTTTAGCATGTGAATATGTGTAATAAATTGCAATAAACACTTGTTGAAAAAAAAAAAATAATAACAAACGTGAATGCTCGTAGACTCAGAAATATCAATTCAGTTTGAATTGGCTTGAACAACAATTCTTAGACTCTCAACCGTAATCAAACTAAACCAAGGTAAATACTCATATATTCAAATCAAATTTAAACCAAATCAATTCAATTTAATTCGACTCGGTTCCGGATTCACTATTCATTTGTATTACAAATTGGGACCACAACTCCTCAACCCAAATAAAGACAAACACAGTAAGAGAGATTATACTCATATACTCAAATCAAATGTGTGGTGACGAGCTCGTTGCACAAAGCAATAACCTTTATTTAATTAAACCAATAAAAGAAAGGTAAATAGTGCATAGAGGTAACAGGAAGCTGGAATAGCAGATCAAGAAATTGAAGAGTGCAGCTAATCAAGCACAGACTCTGCCGCTCTGCAATCCAAAAGTACTAGAGTCTAAGAAGTTGTTGAATCCCAATGGCAGCGTCCAAGAATTCCGGTTTTGCCTCTTCTTCGTCTTCTTCAAGTTCAAGTTATGAAGTGTTCTTGAGCTTTCGTGGAGAAGACACTCGCACCAACTTTACCGATCACCTCTACCATGCCTTGGATGATGCTGGGATTAACACTTTTAGAGACAACGAAGAACTTCCAACGGGAAAGAAGATTGGGCCGGAGCTAATCACTGCGATCGAGCAGTCGAGAATCGCTATCCCCATCTTGTCGGAGAATTATGCTTCCAGTAAATGGTGTCTCAATGAGATCACTAAGATCTTTGAATGCAAAAACACAATGGATCAGGTCGTTCTGCCCATTTTCTACAAAATCGAACCCTCGGCTGTACGGAACCAGACCGGAAGCTATGCAAAGGCCTTTAAGAAACACCAGACCTGTTTTGACCACAAAACCGTGAAGAAGTGGAAGGAAGCTCTGAGAGAGGTTGGATCATTGAAGGGATGGGATTCGAAGAACGCTGCTAATGGGTGAGTACACCAGCTACAAACAATTCCTACTGTTTTAGTTTAATTTTTGGATCAATTAAGTTTTCCCATATGGATTCACCATGACCCATCGCGATCCAGGCTATAGCTATAGAAGGGAAAGGAGGGTCACATTTGAATCGTCATATTGTTCAGCAATATACTTCGATGACCATTCTCTTTCGATCGTGATCCAGACAAGATCCTCTTCAACCATTAGGGTTATGTGGACGAATTTTCCCCCTTTACCTAAATCAGGCAGAGTTTCGGTGAGAGAGAGAGAGAGAGAGAGAGACCTGTGTAATTTACTTCAGTTCACATAATCCAGTTATGGTTTCTTTCATGTCGGATTTTGTGGAATCCATTCCTTTTGTTATCATTCATAACTCAAATGATTTATTCTTGTTTTGATTCAATTACGCAGATATGAAGCAAAGTTAATAAAATTAGTTGTTGCAACAGTTTGGAGTACATTGAACAAGACACCCTCAATTGTTTCTGATAACCTAGTCGGAATCCAATACCATATAGAAAATATGTTGGGGTTGTTAAACATTGAATCTGATGATAGAAAAATTGTGGGGATCAATGGCTTCGGAGGCATTGGAAAGACAACGATTGCCAAGGCTGTGTACAATACAATCTTTCTTCACTTTCAAGGATATAGTTTTATTGCCAATGTTAGAGAAACTGCTCAACAACATAACGGACTAATTTGTCTACAAAATCAGCTTTGTCTTGATATCCTAAAGCAAGAAAACCCATACATTACTAAGGTTGATGATGGACTTAATGTTATCAAACAAAGATTCCGCAAGAAAAAGGTTCTTATTGTTCTCGATGATGTAGATCAAGAGATTCAAGTAAATGCATTAATTGGGGACCTTGAATGGTTTGGCTTCGGAACTAGGATCATTGTCACAAGTAGAAATAAGGCTATTTTAATTGCTCAAAAAGCAGATGGGATTTATCAGCCCAAGGAAATGGACCTACATCAATCTCTTCAACTTTTTAGCTATCATGCATTTAGAAGAGACCAACCTCCAGAAGAATATTTAGAACTCTCAAAAGCTATGGTAAAAACTACTGGAGGACTACCCTTGGCTCTTCAAGTTGTAGGTTCATCTTTATTCTGCATGGGAAAATCAACATGGCAAGGCACATTGGAAAAGTTGCAAGGAGTTCCTAATAATGAGGTCATGCAAAGACTGAGAATAAGTTATGATGGATTAGAATATGAGGAGAAACAAATATTTCTTGATACTGCGTGCTTCTTCATTGGAATGCACAAGGATGTTGCATGCTACATATGGGAAGGGTGTAATTTTTATCCTAAAATAGGACTTGATGTTCTGCATCTGAGGTCTTTGATAACAATTAGTGAAGATGGTTATTTGAGGATGCATGATCAGCTCCGGGATCTTGGAAGGGAAATCGTTCGTCAAGAAAATTTTAATGAACCATGTGAGCGTAGTAGGATATGGTCTCAAGAGGAAGCATTGAATGTATTAAATACAAAGATGGTAAGTACTGAATATATATTTTTTTTTTTTTTTTTAATGAGGATTTAAAGATTTAGTTTCAATGTTTTTTTCCTTCTTCCTTTGGTGATTTAGAACTTATATAATATTTTTTTGTAGGGAAATAGAAAAGTTGAATGTCTTAATATTGACTTTGAAGATAGCTCAAGAAGCCAATGTTTGGTGCATGAAGGATTTGCCAAAATGACTGAACTAAGGTTACTTCGAGTGGATTATGCACATTTTGCTAAAAAATTCAGACGTCCTTTTTCACAACTGAGATGGCTTAGTTGGACGGGATGCCCTATGCAATTTACAGTAACCAATTTTGATCCAAGGAAACTGGTTGTTCTTAATCTATCATGTAGTGAGATCACAGAACACTGGTTGGGTTGGAACCACATCAAGGTCTCAAAGCGAACTTCTTTATCTTTTAATATCTTATTGATGAGATGAGTTACTGTTTACTTGATATTTAGTGGATAAGTAGTTAATTACTGTTCTCTTTACTTCGTGCAAAAAGCTATCAAGAACACCTGATCTTTCCGCAAATAGATGCTTGGAGATATTGATTCTTACAGGCTGTGAGGAGTTGGTTGACATTGATGCATCTGTTGGTCTTCTTGGGAGGTTAAGAGTTTTCGATGTTTCGGAATGCTTTAGAATTGAATCATTCTCAATTAAGCTTTCAAACCTGACAAATTTAGAGATATTGAACCTTAAATTCCCTTGGAATCTGAGGAAGATACCAAGTGACATTGAGAAATTGGCAAAATTGAAATCTTTGAAGTTTTCCTCTGGCGACTTCAGAGAGGTACCAGCTGCCTTCAATGCTCTTACTTGTCTTGAGTCTCTCAGTTTTAGTCAATGTGGGTACCTTCGGCATATCTCAATTCTTCCCTCAAGTTTAACATGCCTGAGGGCTACATTCTGCTGGGCACTAACCGAGATTCCAGGTACCAACGGATTGGAATCATTGGAAATATTGGATGTTTCTTGCAACAATACTGCCACAGGATAACAAAGATTCCAGGAGTAGACTGATAGAAAATAAATGCGGAACGATTCATGAAGATCGATAAGTATGCATGACAAACACTACAAAGACAAGTTTTAGGCATACCTGAATCCATGACTGAAGAATAAGAACTCCTCAATGTTCTTCGTATATGCTCTTCGTACAACACGATCAATGTTGGTCTGGTCTACCCTCTTTCCCTTTTGCTTTTTTGTCGTTAGCCTCACTTAATGGGTCAGTGATAACTATATATAGGGGTGAGGGTAGGGACCAACCCTACAATAAAATTAGGGTTTCCTTCCCATTAAGGAAACAATACCTTAGGTCCACACATAGTAATAAATATTTCATACCATTAAGGTGTGCTAATAGAATCCAATATCTCCATAGAGATCACTTACCAATAATATTGGATTCTTTCTGCTTACTCCATCTTTAGTCAACACCACTAAACCGGTTTTGAAAACAAATCTTTGACTATGCTAGCCCACCTAATAGGAAATCTTACAATCTCCCACTTGGGCAGCATATGTCACAAGTTTTAGATTTTAAAATTTATTTAAAACGACTCTCCGGTTTAGATAAACTGAATGTGGCCACAAACAAAACAGTGTCGAATGGAGTGCACCTTAAACCAAATGCCTTGGTCCGAATGAAAATTACAAACACCCAACCGTATTGGTCATCACATCTAAAGTGATATGAGACCACACACGCCAAAGTGGTCATAACATCACCGACTTGGGCTGAACAGTATAAAAGTGTGGTATGGAAATAACATGCTATAGTGATCATCATGTCTATTTCCAAATTGGTCCTGGCTCGAAAACCAAATAAGCCATATGAAACAGATACCGAAGGTCTCATTAACTACAAGCGTCTCCCAAACGCTCAAGCTTCAATTAATGAAGTTCATTGGGACTGGGTCCGGATGTCCCACAACACTAGCACTAGACCTCAATCAAACGAGGCTTTGCTAGCGACTGAATGTGTGTGTATTGATTGGAACCTCAGATACCGAATGAGGTAAATACATCACATATAACCTCAATTTTCTGTAGGAGGTAAATAAATAAGTGTATACACATAAACAAATGGCCATATAATGCATATATATTCTTGAGAACAATAATGATGTTTCATAAATATAATAATGCTGAACTCATATGCAACTGGATATATGAGCAAAACTTCCACTAATAAAATGCATCAAAAGAACTAACAAGTCCCATATTAGTGACATGCTCTTAAAAGACTTTTGGAATCAAGCCCTTAGTAAGAGGATCTGCAATCATATTTTCTGTAACAATCTGTTCCATTGTAATCTGTGACTCTTGAACTTTCTCTCTGACAAAAAATTACTTAATGTCCATATGTTTAGAGTCTGAAGTACTTTTACGGTTATGAGAGAAACGAACTGCAGCGGAGTTGTCACAGAACATCCTCAATGGTTTAGATATAGAGTCAACAATCTGTAATAATGTAGTGCTACAGAAATTTATGATTCATGAGCTTACTCCCACTGATCTTTAGATAAACCTATTCGATTCCTCCCATTTTCATAAAGAACCTTAGCTTGAACATAATTAACAATCACTGACTTAGGAGGCTCATTAATTAAGATTACAATTTTTAATCATAATAGCCAGAGAAATATTAAAGGATTAGTTCCATTCCTTAAAATTGGAACCATTCAAACCTTTTTTTTTTTACAGAAAATAACTGAGAAGTCAAAGCTGACAAATATAATCATGCATATTTACCAAAATATACAATATGCAAGAACAGAAGGCATATTAAACTTCCCAACAATATAATTAAATCTGACTAATTGGGTTGTTAATCAGATTTATCCCAGTATTGTTTTCAATAACTGTAGGAAAACAGAAACTGAGGAAAGATCCGACGTCATCGGGGTCACACCTGTGGTGGCAAGATCGCCCAACACGTAGTGAAATCTTTCACATGCAAGGCGAGACGCTCGAAACAACACCACTCTGAAGATTCCGTCACCTGTGGTGGCAAGACAAGAACCTCCAAAGCTATGAAGCCCAAAATGTCACCCTCACACTATCAAGCGAAACCGACCAAATGAAAACTCACCTGTGGTGGCAAGAGCATATCATTCGTCATATGGTCTCCTTGACTGCAACCCATCCTGAATAGTCAATAGTAATTTCACAATCTCAGTAACTAGCCCACTAAGTGGAAGCATAATCACTGAAATTATGAAAATCTATAGACTTGGATTGCTACCAAATGCCCATGGGTTTAGATTTTGGATGCAAACAATAAGATGAGCTATTTCAGTATTTAATTGATAAAATATTCAATATAAGCCCACAAAAGCAACCCATTATAAACCCTAATAGTCAATATGGTAATACCATAATTTAACAGTTATCAAAGTGAGTACATTCTTAGTATGACAGTTTTGTACTTCCCGCCATTACCATAAATAAATAAAAATCTAAATATGGTATTTTCTATAATGACAACATGCTAAATATGAAAGTTCATAATATTTATTCATGATAACAAAAAACACATGAAATATGTTACTTTATCCATAATTCATTAGATATACAAAGTTGTATACAAATATGAACTTTCAACCCAAATGACTTTAATATCCAACACAAATATTAGCCCATAAACTTTAAAGTCAATCATAATAAAACCCCATAATTTCTTCAAGTCAAAAGAAAATTTTTTTAGCTAATAGGGCACATGAATTGAATAACTTATAGGCTAAAAACAACAATAAGTCTTTAATAAATAAAGGTAATGTTGGCTTAGATCCATAGTAAGTGTAAACAACTTCATAGGCTTTATACCAATAAGCCACAAAAACTTCAATGAATTCATTTAAATCATTCAAATATAATATATATACTTTATCTCGATCAACTTTCAATAAAATTGAACTTTATCATAAGTACAAATATGACATATAAATTCGAAGAAATATTACTTAAACAATGCACTTGTGATATTTTGAATCATAAATGTGTGTCAAAACTCATAATTATGTGTCTCGTGACGAAACCTGATGTCACGGATGATAAATATAACATCGAAGAAAATATCAAAATACCATAGATTGACTTAAAATTCATGAAACGACAAGTGTAATATATATAATAAAACATATATAATACATCTATCACCTTCAATAGGATAATAATTTATTCTCTCACTAATATAAGAGAGTGAAAACCAGATGATCCATTAAAAATATCAGTTATATGAGTCAAAATCAGTTCATAGTATAACTGGACCTAACTGTTGGCTTGAACAAACATGGTCAAAATAGTCAACAACATAAATAGATTACATAAATCATTTTAATAAACTAAAATGAAATGATTTTTGATTTCACTTGCATAAACTGTTTATGGTCTATCCAATCAGTAGACTTCAAAACTGATTTTCATTGAAACTATGCTGAAAATAGTTAATAAATTATCAACATGTAGAAGCAACGTAGGATGATCTTGTATCATAACATCTCAAATGTGAGTATAGGTATCATCATTAATATTAATCTTTAAGATGTCAATTCTAGCCACAAGAATCTTAAAAAAAAATCGATTTAAATAGACCACACTAATAACAAAGTTTAACTTTGTGAGATTCATGTGCATTCACTGTAATGACTATATCACTCAAGAATTATAGCTGAAACTGTATCCTTATCCTTTAAGACAGGAATACACTGGTCCTCTCATTTTCTTGTATTAACTGTGAAAAGAACAATAACTTTTCAGATCCCCTCACCTTTGGGGTCAGAAACCTTAGGTTACTGTCATTTTCTTTAACTTTGGTGACATCATCTTTAGGCAAATGTCACCTACTATGCTGCCATAGGAAAAACTATGAAGGAACAAAATACGTCACTTTGGTGGAATCCACATCACCCTTTCATGGTTCCCTAGAAATGCGTTTTGTAGCTAAACATGTGCGAAAACTTATACCCAACTTAACTCCAATATATTTATTCATCATAGAGTATTCCAAATATGACATGCAAACATAAAATGTCATTAATTTTCTGCCTATGTCATTCATAAATGACTTCTTTTTTTTTTTTTTNGAATGAGATTCTCTTCTATATTAATAAATAAATAAATTGAATCTTTGAGACGTGTTTCCTTGTTTGAAGGAAACGTACATAAGGCTTAATTTTTTATTTACATTAGTTTAGTAAACCGTGAAGTGATCACTATTACCTACTGTTATGAAAGCGATGGTGTGCCAAGTGCCAACAACTTCACCAAGATCCAAGAAGAAGATAGTGATATAGTCGAATATGATATTAGAAAAATTAATATGAGAAAGTTAATATGTTATCTCCTTCCATGGATTTTCCTAGGAGAACCTGCCTTGTATTGAATAGTCATCATGGGAGATGATTTACTTTACAAAGATTAAAAAAAAAAGAGGGTGAAATAAAGAATAAGGCGTTGGGCTATTGGCTTAAATGTCCAGTTTCGAATTTGGATCGGATCAGATTTTATTTGATAGATTCACCCTTATTTAATAAAATATTTTATTACCATATACATTTATGCTTT
Source organism: Macadamia integrifolia (assembly GCF_013358625.1). Classification (NCBI taxonomy): domain Eukaryota; kingdom Viridiplantae; phylum Streptophyta; class Magnoliopsida; order Proteales; family Proteaceae; genus Macadamia; species Macadamia integrifolia. The sequence continues at coordinate 28,780 of NW_024868441.1, forward strand.
ACCGGATCCATTAGAATTGGCATCCGATCCGATCCAGTTGATATTGAACATACATCCACTGGTCGAACCATAAACAACATATCAGAGTACATAATTACATCCTTCCACTGGTTTGACCAGTTAAGTAATTATCCACAACATCCCAAGTACATAATAAAGTGACATCATGAAAACCAATGGTATTTTATTATTCACAAGACCTTAGAACTCTCAATATAATTGTTTTAAATCTAAAAAAAAAGAAAATCTCATTAGACATTATGCGAAAATTGACCATTACCATATAAGACCATTTCAAATGATAAAATCCTTTACAATATCAATAACATAGTCAATTTTCAACACATTAATCAATGACCAATTGGTTCTATAACTAAATACAAAAATAATAGATTTTTTTTTTTTAATAAATACTTTCCCGGTTAACATCGGTCAATGTTGATGATTTTTCCCAGTGGATTTTTCGACTACCCATTGAAAACCCCAAATGGTTCAATTTTTTGGGGTCAAAATGTCGAATATCTGAATTTAACAACCTGATTAGTTTAGTCATGGCACAATTTTGGTAGAATCATATTTGTGTATTGGCTAAATCCACAAAAATTTAGAAAGGGACTAATGGGCTGAGCCCATGGTCTCTTATAAAAGAATGGTTTGTTTAAAAGAATAAAAAATAAATAAAAAATAATAATTTAACTTAACACTAATGAGCTCAAGCCCAACATTTTCTATATATAAATATTATGGGCTAATAAATCGATTATTATGGTTCAATCAAAGAGAAAGGTCTTCATTTCAAGATAAACATCTTTGATCGTTTACAACTTCTCTAAAGGTCGGCTTCGATGTCGGTCTGTGATGAAGGGTAAGGTTATAGATCCAAAGACCCATCCTTCAAGTTATTATTATTTTTTCTTTTAAGGTTAAATGGGCTGAGCCTATGGGTGTTTAATGGTTTGTTTTGAGTTGCCCATGTTTATTTAAGTGTAATGGGTTGAAGTTTATGGGCCTAATTTGAAATAAGTTGAATTGAATCAAATTAAATCCGGCTTGGTAAACCAAATTAGATTGTAGACCACTATAATATTGAACACGTATGTTTGAAGCATTGTGTGATTAGATCCAATGATCTGAATCAACATCGGTTGAGACCGATCCTACACTTGATTGTTTGAGACTTGGCATTGGTATTGTGTCATAGGTAAAATAATAATAATAATAATAATAATAATAATAATAATAATAATAATAATAATAATAATAATAATAATAATAAAATCCAATGTCTTGATCAAGTCCTCTTAAAGTGATTAAATCCTAAACCAACCCAAAATCAAGATGAATCGATTCTACCAAAATTGTGCCATGACTAAACCGATAAAGTTGGTAAATTCAGATATTCGACATTTTGACCCCAAAAAATTAAACCATTTGGGGTTTTCAATGGGTAGTCAAAAATTCACTGGGAAAAGTCATCAACATTGACCGATGTTAACCGAGAAAGTATTTATTAAAAAAAAAAATCTATTATTTTTGTATTTAGTTATAGAACCAATTGGTCGTTGATTAATGTGTTGAAAATTGACTATGTTATTGATATTGTGAAGGATTTTATCATTTGAAATGGTCTTATATGGTAATGGTCAATTTTCGCATAATGTCTAATGAGGTTTTTTTTTTTTAGATTTAAAACAATTATATTGAGAGTCCCAAGGTCTTGTGAATAATAAAATACCACTGGTCTTCATGATGTCACTTTATTATGTACTTGGGATGTTGTGGATAATTACTTAACTGGTCAAACCAGTGGGAGGATGTAATTATGTACTCTGATATGTTGTTTATGGTTCGACCAGTGGATGTATGGTCAATATACTGGATTGAATTTAAAACAAAAAAAATGAGACTTATATTTTGTGTTCCATAACTGTTTTGGAACAGCTATAGTGTTTTGTCTTTATTCTATAGCGGTTTCAGCATTGTATTTCTATTTATACATGTTTCTGTACTGGTTTATCATTACCATGATATTAAAAAATGTCATTTATGAATGACGTAAGTAGAAAATTAATGTCATTTTGTACTTCAATATCATATTTGGAACACCCTATGATGAATAAATATATTGGAATTAAATTGGGTGTAAGCTTCAGCACATGATTAGTTGCATAACATATTTCTAGGAAACCGTGAAATAGTGATGTAGATTCCACCAAAGTGACGTATCTTATTCTTTCATGATTTTCCCTAAGACAATATAGTAGATGACACTTACCTAAAGATGATGTCACCAAAGTTAAAGAAAATGACAGTAACCTAATATATCTAATCCCAAAGGTGAGGGGATCTCAAAAGTTATTGTTCTTTTCACAGTTAATATAAGAAAATGAGAGGACCAGTGTATTCCTGTCTTAAAGGATAAGGATACAATTTCAGCTATAACTTTTGAGTGATATAGTCATTACAGTGAATGCACATGAATTTCACCAAGTTAAACTTTGTTATTAGTGTGGTCTATTTAAATTGATTTTTGTGAAGATTCTTTGTGGGTAGAGTTAGCATCTTAAAGATTAATATTAATGATGATACCTATACTCATATTTGAGATGTTATGACACAAGATCATCCTACGTTGCTTCTACATGTTGATGGTTTATTAACTATTTTCAGCATAATTTCAATGAAATTGAGTTTTTGAGTCTAATAATTGTATAGACTATAAACAGTTTATGCAAATGGAATCAGAAATTGTTTAATTTTGATTTATTAAAATGACTTCTGAAATCTGTTTATACTGTTGACTATTTTGGCATTATTTATTCAAGTTAACAGTTAGATCTAATTCTAATATGAACTGATATTGACTCTTATAAATGATATTTTTATTAGGTCATCTAGTCCTACTCTCTTATATTAGTGGGAGAATAAATTGTTATCCTATTGAGGGTGATAGATGTATCATACATGTTTTATTATGTATACTACACTTGTCGTTTCATAAATTTTAAGTCAATCTGGGATATTTTGATATTTCTTCAACGTTATATTTATCATCCGTGACATCAGGTTTCATCACGAGACACATAATTATGAGTTTTGACACCCATTTATGATTCAAAATATCACAAGTGCATTATTTAAGTAATATTTCTTCGAATTTATATGTTATATTTGTACTTGTGATTAAAGTTCACATTTATTGAAAATTCATCGAGATAAAACAGATATATTATATTTGAATGATTTAAATGAACTTATTGAAGTTTTAGTGACTTATTGGTATAAAGCCTATGAAGTTATTTATACTTACTATGGATCTAAGCCAACATTACCTTTATTTATTAAAGACTTATTGTTGTTTTTAGCCTATAAGTTATTCGGTTCATGTGCCCTATTAGCTAAATAATTTTCTTTTGACTTGAAGAAATTATAAGGCTTTATTATGATTGACTTTAAAGTTTATAGGCAAATATTTGTATTAGATATTAAAGTCATTTGAGCCTAAAGATCATACTTGTATACAATTTCTTATATCTAATGCATTATGGATAAGGTAACATATTTCATGTGTTTTTTTGCTATCATGAATAAATGATATGAACCTTCATATTTAGCATGTTGTCATTATGGAAAATCGTCATATTTAGATTTTCTATTTATTTATGGTAATGACTGAAAATACAAAACTATCATACTAAGAATGTACTCACTTTGATAACTGCTAAATTATGGTGTTACCATATTGACTATAAGGGTTTATAATGGGTTACTTTTGTGGATTTATGTTGAATATTTTATTAATTAAATACTGAAATAGCTCATCTTATTGTTTACACCCAAAATCTAAATCCACGGGCATTTGGTAGCAATCCAAGTCTATAGGTTTTCATAATTTCAGTGATTACGCTTCCACTTAGTGGGCTAATTACTGAGATTGTGAAATTACTATTGACTATTCAGGATGGATTGCAATCAAGGAGACCATATGGCGAATGATGTGCTCTTGCCACCACAGGTGAGTCTTCAATTGGTCGGTTTCGCTTGATAGTGTGAGGGTGACGTTTTTGTTTTGCCACCATAGGTGACGGAATCTTTAGAGTGGTGTTGTTTCGAGCGTCTCGCCTTGCATATGAAAGATTCCACTATGTGTTAGGTGATCTTACCACCACAGGTGTGATCCCGATGATGTCGGATCTTTCCCCAATTTTTGTTTTCCTACAGTTATTGAAAACAATACTAAAATAAATCTGATTAATAGCCCAATTAGTCAGATTTAATTATATTGTTGGGAAGTTTAATATGCCTTCTGTTTTTGCATATTATATATTTTGGTAAATATGTATGATTATATTTGCTAGCTTTGACTTCCCAGCTATTTTTCTGTTAAAAACTTTAAATGGTTCAAATTTTAAAGAATGGAACTAATCATTTAATATTTCTCTGGCTATTATGATAATAGATTTTAATCTTGAATTGATGAGCCTCCTAAGCCAGTGGTTGTTAATTATGTTCAAGCTAAGGTTCTTTATAAAAATGGGAGGAATCGAATAGGTCTATCTAAATATCAGTGGGAGTAAGCTCATTAATCAAAAATTTTTGTAGAACTATATTATTACAGATTGTTGACTTTATATCTAAACCATTGATGATGTTCTATGACAACTCCATTGCGGTTCGTTTCTCTCATAACCGTAAAAGTACTTCAGACTCTAAACATATTGACATTAAGTAATTTTTTGTCAGAGAGAAAGTTTAAGAGTCACAGATTACAATAGAACAGATTGCTACAGAAAACATGATTGCAGATCATCTTACCAAGGGCTTGGCTCCAAAAGTCTTTCAAGAGCATATCACTAATATGGGACTTGTTAGTTCTTTTGATGTATTTTATTAGTGGAAGTTTTGCTCAATATGTTCGCATTTGACTTTCAGTTTTATTTTATACATATGATGCATTATTATTCTTCTCAAGAATATATATGCATTTTTATTATGGCTATTTGTTTATGTGTATATACTTATTTATTTACCTCATATAGAAAATTGAGGCTATATGTGGTATATTTACCTCATTCGGTATCTGAGGTTCCAGTCAATACACACACATCCAGTTGCTAGTAAAGCCTCGTTTGATTGAGGTCTAGTGCTAGTGTTTTGGGACATCCGGACCCAGTCCCAATGAACTTCTTTGATTGAAGCTTGAACGTTTGGGAGACGCTTGTAGTTAATGAGACATTCGATATCTGTCTCTTAGGGCTCATTTGGTTTTCAAGCTAGGATCAATTTGAAAATAGACATGATGATCACTATTGCATGTTATTTCCATACCACACTTTCATACTGTTCAGCCCAAGTCGGTGATGTTATGAGCACTTTGACTTGTGTGGTCTCATATCGCTTTAGATGTGATGATCAATACGGTTGAGTGCTTGTAATTCTCATTCGGACCAAGGCATTTGGTTTAAGGTGCACTCCATTCGACACTATTTAGTTTGCGGCCACATTCAGTTTATCTAAATCGGAGAGTCGTTTTAAATAAATTTTAAAATCTAAAACTTGTGACATATGCTACCCAAGTGGGAGATCGTAAGATTTCCTATTAGGTGGGCTAGCATAGTCAAAGATTTGTTTCTAAAACCAGTATAGTGGTGTTGACTACAGATGGAGTAAGCAGAAAGAATCCAATATTATTGGTAAGTGATTTCTATGGAGATATTGGATTCTATTAGCACGCCTTAATAGTATGAAATATTTATTACTATGTGTGGACCTAAGGTATTGTTTCTTTAATGGAGAGGAAACCCTAATTTTATTGCAGGGTTGGTCCCTACCCTCACCCCTATATATAGTTATCACTGACCCATTAAGTGAGGCTAATGACCAAAAGCAAAAAGGAAAGAGGGTAGACCAGACCAACATTGATCGTGTTGTACGAGAAACATAGAAGAAAACATTGAGGAGTTCTTATTCTTCAGCCATGGATTCAGGTATGCCTAAAACGTGTTTTTGTAGTGTTTATAGTGCATGCTCATTGATCCCCATGAATCGTTCCGTATTTATTTTCTTTCAGAAGGGTGATGTTACAATTCTGATGATTGAATATCAAGAAAATATTTTGCACTGGTCACTTGTAAAACAAGATAAAAAAATTAATGTTTATATTTGCAATTTCAGTTCCAGGGTCTATGGTGTTTGATTGCAAGAAAAGAAAGATAAAGAAATTTTTGAAGCAGAAAAGATACAGAAAGGCACGTAAGTTGATCATTGGTTCCATTGTTACTTTTGTAACATTTTTTCTGTTTTACCAATCAAACACAAATATAATTAAGAGAAAAGCCTAAACAACAATAGTTGAAGGTTGAATCGGGCTTGAGTCCGACTCGTTTATTAATTGGGTCAGGCTCAGTCAAGTCTGTGGGGCCAAACCTGAAATTGACACCCTTCTATACCTAGAGGGGTCTTATTTTTTTTTTTTTTTGCCAATGATCAGAAAAATGGAATTAAAATATAAAAAATATTATAGAGTCAACTTCCAAACATAACCAGATGGTCAAATACATGCTCACCGTTTACTTCAACCCTCCACATTTGGCATTGCCATTTATAAAGGAGAAAACAAACAAAATACAACTGAAAAATCAAAAATTCCAACCACTTTAGTTTCTCTCAATTTAAATATGAGACTATGAAACTCATTAAGATGCATCTATGCCTTGTTACTAAGGCTTCCTTTGATGTTTTAAAAAAAAATTCATAACCACCTAACATTTCGAGCCACCACGATTGGTCTTATGACAGTCTCTTTTAAAAATTTTTTATGTATCTCATATACGTTGTACTTGTGAGGCTATATTTTAAGATACCTAATGAATATAAATACTTTAAACCATGAGAAATCAGTCACCTTGAGAATGATGGCATCAGCATGAGGCACCGATGTGAACATGTCCCCTTCAACCCACTCCACTTCACTGTTCTCAGCAAGTATCTTAAATAAATAAGAGAAAATTATGGACAGGATTTTACGTCTTGGTATACCTAGATGCTGTCAAACATCAATGAGAAAAATGTTCCTAATACATTCTAGGTTCAGCATTGCCGTATCTTAAATAAATAAGAGAAAATTATGGACAGGATTTTACATCTTGGTATACCTAGATGCCGTCAAACATCAATGACAAAAAAGTTCCTAATACATTCTAGGTTCAGCATTGCCGTATCTTAAATAAATAAGAGAAAATTATGGACATGATTTTACATCTTGGTATACCTAGATGCTGTCAAACATCAATGACAAAAAAGTTCCTAATACATTCTACGTTCAGCATTGCCGTCAGCAGGGAGGAAGGGCAGAAGAGGCCCCCCTTCGACAATGCCATCAGCAAACACCCTATCTAAAAATAGTAACGTTTTCTCATTACTTGAACCTGTATCTGGGTCTGTGATGTCCCAACTAATTTCAAAGAGACAAACTTTGGGCACCAAGTACAATAGAAGAGATTTGAGATCTTGACACATTTTTAGCCAATATATCTCCTTTATTATTATATTAAAAAAAATTAAAAAAATCAATGTGAGAAAATATAGAATAGTTAGTTGATCTAGGGTACTCCTATGACCATTGTGCGGGCATAACCTATTTTTAGACCACATTCAATGCATGTTTATAACTAAAATCTAACCATTAAATGAGGTTATAACCCATCACCCCATGGTTATTTATTTATTTTTGAATGAAAAATATCATGATTAAAATATGAGAAGGTGTAGAGTACCTTGCTTTATTAGAGAACCCTCTCCAATATCTAACAAACGTGTGAGACAATGACAAGAATGATACGCTGATATGCCATTTTCAAATTATTTAAAAAAATATATTTTTTACTCTTGATTTTAAGAACTTTTAGAAATAAAACAAGAGACAATAAAAAGAAAAAAATAGTAATATGTTCTTAATAACACCCACCAAGTACCATCACAACCAACATATAGAGCTTGGCCATGGCTTTCTTTCTCAACTTTTTAGAATATTTATTTGAAGTTTAAAACAATGTAGTAACCCTATAATGCAATTTATAGTAGATATTGGTAGTAGACAGCATTTAGGTAATAGTACTGATCTAACCAACTTTTTTTCCTTCTAGTGTTTGATTTTGTTTTATCATAAAAAGAAAATTATAATAAATAAATAAAATACCATCACAAGTAAATACTACAAATATTGAGGAAGATGAAAAAATAAATGAAAGAGAAACTTACTTCTCACAAACCGATTGTTCGTGAAAACCAATATCTTTTAATAATCCTTACAACAACAACAACAACAACAACAACAACAACAACAACAAAGCCTTATCCCAACTATATGATCCTTACAGTCATCACATAATAATTTCTTGGAGAATGAAAAAAAAAAAAAAAAAAGAAATGGTTGGGGGGGGGGGGTTGGGATTGTGCTGGGATGCTTAACTGGGGTGCTGCCAATCATCGGATATGGTTGGACTCTCTCTCTCTCTCTAGAGAATCTAATTTTTTTTTTCTTGGTGCAAAGAGAAAGAGAATCTAAATCCAATTGCCCTAAGGATAAGCCTCAATGAGAGAAGCCAAAGGTAAAAATGGGGTTATTTTGCATTTGCTGTACCCTGCATCATGAATGAGCTTCTCCCATTCTTCTCTTGTCCTCTCTTTTCCTCCAAGACTCACCATCATGAACATGTCTGACACTAATACCGGGTACATGTCCATCTCCTGATTAATGTCCATCACCATTTCAACTATGATTACCTTTCCTCCTGCTGGTGTTGCCTCTTTACATTGCTCAAGAATTTTCATGCACTTCTCATCATTCCAATCGTGAAGGATATACTGCAGTGTAGGAATTAAAAACTAGTGTTTATTTTGTAATCTTGCAATGTTAGTTTCAAGATTAAGAGACATAGCTAAGAAGAGAGAACATGAAATCATAGTTTTGAGGCCAGACGGTACCATCTGGTTGAACCATTCATGTAAATGGATGGTTCATGGCTTGTGTGCTGGATAAGTATGAATAGATGTAAACAGAGTGAATACAAATTGAATATGGATTGGATGTGATTGGATCTGGATATTTTTTATTGGATATAAATACCTCTAAATGGATATGAATGCGAATCCTCTAAATGGATACAAATGGAACATGGCTCGTATGCAGGATAAGTATGAATATATGTAAATAGATAGAATACAAATTGAGTACGAATTGGATGTGAATGGATCTGGATATTTTTAATTGGATATGGATGAGAATCGAATCCAGATTTTCGACTATCCGTTTACATCCCTAACTTGTATAGTCCGGACCTTCCTCCCCTCAATAGATGCAATTTGCTCTCAATCTATGTCTCTAAGTGGTTTTAGCTCTTTCCTTAATCTCTAAAACTTGTCTAAACTTCAAGAACTCTCAAAGTCATTAATTAGTTATTTTTTTATTATAGTTGATTATTTATTTGAATTGGATAATTATTTTTTGGATAATTCAAATTTATATCCGGATGTTTTAGACTAAATATGAATAACCCTAAACGGATACAGATGCAAATCAAATCCGGATTTTCGAGTATCTGTTCACATCCCTACACAAATACCTATTTTTTCTAATGGTCAAATAAGACGGAAGAAGAAGAATATACAAAGAAGGCAGCTTAAGCTTGCACGGACACATATTCAAAGGAACCTGCTTAAAGCCTCGAGAGCAAACTACATCATCTCAAAGCTAGAAGACAGTAGACACCAAGACTCAGAAGGAATCAACAATCAAGGGAGAGCAAGCAAGCTGGGATCATGGAGGTTATGTCCAAAAAGTATATATGCCCTAGTTATGGACAAGAAAGTCACTAGCCAAGTTATTCAAGGAAGGGACTTAAAATGAGTCCAAATTAGTATAAAATTAATTCAAAAATATTTTTTTGTTCACTCCTGAGATCTTCCAATCCAATTTCTCGGTGAATAAAATCTCCTTGCGAGAAGGTTTGTATGTTTTTCTCCTAGCTTTCCCTTTGGGTGCTCCCTGTTAGGGAGTTTGGATTGGTTCCTTTTTTGTGCTTCTTTAATGTAACTTTTTTATATAAAAAAAAAAAAAAGGGAAAAAAAGTCTAAAAAGGCAACATGGTCCCTTGGTCGGGACATAGAAAAGAAAAAATGATCACTTTACCCTTCATAAAAAGCATAAATTTTGTCACTGTCGAAACTTCCTCAAGTACTCTCATTTTTCCTTGTGCTGGCATAATGACCACCACTCGCCCATTCTGGGATCCCTTTCTTAGAAAAAATTTAGACCCACTTTTAGATTGACCACGTTCAATGCATATTATTGACTAAATTTGAAGTTTCTTCACCTATTACTACTTGGCCTTCTTTGATTGCTGTGGAGCTTGATGTAGACAAGCAGAATCGTCCTAGATACCGATTTAAATAATGTGGAATTTTAGTTCAGCTTTTGGTTAGGTCATAGTTTTGATTTCTTCTCTGCTGATGGCAATGCCAAAGGTGGATTAGTTATCGGCTAATTCCTAGTTCTTTTGTACTTTTTATTTACTATGTTTTCCCCCTTTTTTAATACATATGAATTTATAGCAAAAAAAAAAAAAAAAAAAAAAAAAGAAGCATATTATTGACTAAATCAAACCATTAAATGAGATGGGTGTGGGATTAGAAGTCATAAATATATGGATAGATGTAAAGGATGGCAACATATAGTTAAGAACAATTAATACAACTACCCAACGACTCCCCCACCTTCAACAAACAAAATCAATAAATAAATAAATAATTTCAATTTTCCATTCGCATACACAGATTTGTGGTTTTTGAGTTAGATCTCCTTTTAATTAACTTTAGAGCAAAATTTTCCTTGTTGATTTGGGCTGTGTTGGGTAAAGCTGTAAAATCCAGTCCCATCTTCATTCATATCGATTTGATCTGTATCAATATCAATTGAAACTAGTCTTGAGTTTTAAAATTTTTATTTCAATATAATTGAATACTTAAAATTTTTGTTAATAATATATATCTTAAGTATGGGGGGAAGGATGTAATCCAGTTCACGAGGCTCCAGCTGTTACAAGGCCGGAAAAAGATCATAATATCCACAACCTTACCCCCACTTCGTAGATATTATTTTTTTACTTAAATCATAATTATTTTATCATAATCGAGCAACGAAAGTTCACCCACCTTCAACAATAAGTAATAATTGGGGCTGCAATTCAAGGTGGGAGATGGAGTGTGACTGGTGATAATAAGGGTTGAAATCGTCTGCAATTCCGATCTCGTACAATTCGTGCAATACCACCTTCAGACGGTGACACGTGTATTGATACCAATACAATGGTCTAGATCTGGTACAACTAATAAAACATTAAATCAGTGAAGAGGCATTTAAATCAGATCTGGACCATTGCATTAGTATCAATACACGTGTCACCCCCTGAAGGTGGTATTACATGAAATTGTACGAGATCGAAATTGCAGACGATTTTTTTCCTGATAATAAGATGTGTATGGGACAAGTTACCTATAATTAAAACCATGAACTCACCTTAAGAATGATGGCGTCAGCACGAGGCACTGAGTTGAACATGTCTCCTTCAACCCATTCCACTTCACTCGTCTTCTCCGAGTTACTCCTCATCACCTGTGGAAGATCAAACACAGTACACTTGATGCTTGGAAACTCCTTTACTATCTCCTTCGCAGCTGCTCCATTTCCTCCTCCAACGTCCACTATAGATCCAATCCCTTCAAATAGCCATGACCCACACTTGCTTAAGATCTCACCAAATATCTCCTTTGTGTTCCTTTCCTGTGACTCATTGAATAACCGATGCATATCGGGGTGACTCGCCAAATAGTCCCAGTTGTTGATTCCATGCTGCCTCTCAAATGCTGGTGGACCTCCTTGGATGCTGCTGCTTAGACTCTGCCAAGCTCCGATTACCCAATCGGTTAATGTCCCAAGTATCATGGGAACCATGAAAGTCTCGCTATCTCGGAGTAGACACTCCGAGTACCGAGTCAACCCGTAAGTGCCATCCTGGCCGTTGAAGGTGAAGAGACCCATGTGGTGAACGGCGTACCTCATTAGACTTTGGAGGCGGCCCATGTCGACCGCCGGCAATGGGAGAGCGGCGGCCAGGTCTTGGAGTGTTATGGGCTTAGTGTTCTTACGAAGGATGTCTGGGATTCCTAACTCCACCACACATTTCAGGGACATGGAGTCCATGAAACCATGGGCGTATCTTATGATGCTCATTCTTGCTGCCATAAGTTCTTGCATTTGCTCGTCCATCTCCTTCTCCTTGACTTGCTACATAGAAGAAGAGTGCTCTCCCCCTTAGTCCTCTTACAATGTTGATCAATCCTTAAACTAGCTAGCCCACCCTAAGGTTTCAGTCTTTTGTTTCTTGTGTTTTTGGGTAAAGCCCAAGGTTCCCAAGTCAAAGAGAGGCAGCTTTTGTCTTTTGAAAACATGGAGTGTTGAGGAGTGTTCTCTTGTCCTACAATTTAGGGAAAGTGTTTATTGTGGGAGGGTGGGCGCTTTTGCACATGCGTGAGAGTCAATGGAAACGCATGAGGAAACATTCACAATGGAGTCATTTTCCATTTGAGGGGCGAAAGTTGATTTTGTCACGCCTCATGTGTGATATGTCTCATGGCGCCACATTTTTCCATAGAAAAGGCAACAGATTATTTTGGTGATTTCTGCCCGTGAGCAAGAGTCAATGGAAATGCACAAGGAAGCATCCACAAATGGTTCATTTTCCATTTAAGGAGGCAAGCTGGTTATGTCGCCCCCATGTGTGACACTTTCCCATAGATAACATTTTTCCTTTTAACTTAATAAGAGAAATCATTGACCAAGAGATTATTTTGGCGCTAGTGAGAAAAATTTACCATCAGCAACTTACATTTTGTATTCAATTTCTTCTCCCTTGCCCCCTCCACACCCCAACTTTCTTATCAACTTACATTTCCATTTCACTTGATAAGAGAGATCATTGACCAAGGCAATTAGGTGAAAAAGTAGGTTGGTTTAATATCATTTGGAAATCAGGTGTTCAACCAAGGCAATCCGTTTTTGCTTGGCGTTTAATTCAGAATAAATTACCAACGGACGACACGATCTGGAGAAGAGGGGTTAATTTGGCATCTAAATGTTTTCTCTGCGGTAAAGAGGAAGAGTCGATATCCCATATTTTTTACAATTGTGACTTCGCAATAAACCTGTGGAGGGCTTTTTGTAGTGGTTTTGGAATCCAGTGGCCTTACTTTGTTGATATTAGCAGCCTCGTAGCTTGGTGGAAGCAATCTGCAAGGAAGATCGATTTCAAATCTGTGTGGATGTGTGGTTTCTCCCTTGTTCCCTATATTATTTGGCAAGAAAGAAATGCTAGGTGCTTCCAGGAGATCTCTAAGACTGTCAGACACTGCTTTCCTATGGTGAAGGGTGAGATCAGTCTTCGGGCGATATGTAACTCAGGATCCCCTCTTTCTTTTGATGATCTTCTTTGAGCTAGAAATCTAGGCATTTCCAAAATGCATTATCAGCCAAAGGAGATTCTCGAAGTGTTTTTGTGTTTGCCCCCCCCCCTCCCCCTGGTTGGGTTAAACTCAACACAGACAGATGCTCTCTGGGAAACCCGGGAAAAGCAGGGGCGGATGGGATTTTTCGAAATGACAAAGCTGAAGTTCTGCAGTCGTTCATAAAATTTTTGGGGTCCCAAACAAATGTTGAAGCAGAAATAATGGCTATTATTTTGGGTTTGGAAGTTGCAAGCGAGATGGGGATCACTAAACTCTGGATTGAGTGTGATTCGGTGGTTGTGGTTTTTTTTTTTTTTCGCTATAAACTCATGTATATTAATTATAAAAAGAAAAAATAAATAATGTACAGCAAAAGAGGGAGGGAAGAATCACCCAAGCTTCTCACTTGGTCAAGAAGGGATTGCACAAGTTTCACCTTCGGCATTGCCATCAGCAGAACATGGCAAACACATTAATCAACCATAAACAAATAATCAAACTAGCAAAATCTAGATCTAGGCCGCTCAAATGCATCCATATCTAGATCCATCTTAATCAGAGCCGGCCACACTGTAACTGGTGTAGATACTTCCAACTGAGCAGCTGATTTAGACAAAAAAATCTGCTATTGAGTTCGCTTCACGATAACAATGGAAAATTTTCCACTCCATCTCTTCCAAAAAAGGCCAGCAGTTCTGCCATCTCTGACGAGCTATCCAAGGGGACTTTCCTTTCAAAAAGAGAGTTACAACTACAACTGAATCACACTCTATCCAGATCTGCTGCACATTCAGCTGAATTGCAGTCTCAGTCCCAATCATAAGCGCCATGAATTCCGCCTCAAAGTTTGTACGAACACCTAAGAAGCTTCTGAAATTTGCAATCACCTCAGTCTTATCATTCCTAATCACACCCCCTACTCTAGCCTTCCCTGGATTTCCTATTGAACAGCCATCCGTATTGAGTTTAGCCCAGCCCGCCTGGGGAGAACACCCGAAAATATGAAAGATTTCCCAAGGTTTGCTGTGGTTATCCTCATTTCGAATTGGAAAATCCCATGGATTGGATTACATAGGTGGATGAGTCTGATTCCATACCTGCAATTGCTGACTTGGAATATAACTCATTGCCTTCGTGAGCAAATCCGGTTGCGGACTTTCTTGCTAAGTCGGCTGCGAAGTATGAGTTATCTTCTCCAGTATTTACCTGGCCTGTGCTAGTTCGAATGGATCTGGAATTAGATAGTCAGTGTCGTCCTAGATACCGATTTAAATAATGTACTTTAGTTTTATTTTTCCTTTGGGATTGGGTCTTAGGTGTGGTTTCTTCTCTGCTGATGGCAATGCCGAAGGTGGAGTAGTCTCCCTCTGAGCCCAATTGAGGGTCTTTATTTACCCTATTTGTATATTCTCTTCTCTCTTTTTTTTTTTTTTTTTCTCTCTCATTCTTAATACATATGATTTCTTAGCGAAAAAAAAGAGATCATTGACCAAGAGGTTATTTTGGCGTTGATGACAAAAATTTACCGTCAGCATTTTACATTTCGTATTCAATTTATTCTCCCTTGCCCCCTCCACACCCCACGTCGAGCCAACACTAAAAAAAAAATAAATAAATAAAGAAAATAATTATAATAATAAATGAAATCTCCCTCACCTTCTCTGACTGGTATGTACGACGACGAACCCTTCTTCCCTATTGTGTAATTGGCCGAATGAAGGTGAGTCAGTGGTACAATCGAGCAAGGCAAGGGTAATTTGATTAAGAAAACTACTTGGCTCTATTGAGGAAGCCAATACCTCCCTACTCTAAATGAGCAGAATTGTTCAAGATGCAAGTTGACCCCTTTACTCCATTAGTATGTATTTAACTTACAATAGCATGTACTGAATATAACTGATAATAACTCCCCACTACCTCTCCCATTAACCCCCTCTACATGTAGCATCCCAACCCACAATAATAACTACTACCACTGAAATAACAACTCCCCCACACGTGAACATGGGAACATGGAATAATAATAAAAAAGACACATGCAATACTAACTTAAGACACATGCAATACTAACTTAACTATCTCATAACTGATGCACGTATCATTGACTAACCTCGCTATAGGATTGCTAGTTTGTAATTAAGAAAAGGGCACAGGTTTCTTCCCTTGCCATTCATGTGAGGAAAAAGTAAAGCTGATATCTATCCAATAAATTGTACTCAAGTTACACTCGAAGCACGTAAATAGAAGTATAAAATAATATACTCATTGCAATAATGTAAGGTACTTCATGAGCGGGAATGGAAGCAATATTAGAGTGTCGTCTCTGCTCTCAAAGGGAAAACTAATTGGACGGTCATGGAGTCTGGAGGTGATGTGGAAGAGAGGAGATCTGGTGAAGGTGATGCGGATAATGGAGATCGAGAAGCTTTGGATAGAGGACCACCCCCCCCCCCAGGAGCAGGTGGTAAATGCCCCAAATAGATCCTATGCAAGGTTGTGGGTCTTGCTTCCTGGCCTGCAATCAACTCATTCCCTCAACCAATTTAAGCAGGCAATATCACGGATTGGAGATTGTCTCGAGTGGGGATGAAATAAAACAAGCTGTTTGGGATTTAGATCCTGTAAGCTCTCCAGGTCCTGATGGGTTCCCAGGCAGCTTCTTTAGGCGATGTTGGGTCATTGTTGAGGGTGATTTTTGTAGGGCAGTGAAAAAATTCTTTGCGGAAGGGCAACTTCCTAAAGGAATAAACAATTGCTTTATTTCCTTGATCCCCAAAGTTGAGGGTGCAACCTCTCTAGATAGGTTTCGACCTATATGTATGGGAAACTTTTATTGCAAAGTGATATCAAAAATACTATCTTCAAGATTACTTGTTGTTTTGCCTAAATTGGTCTCGGAAGAGCAAGGCGCTTTCCAGCAGGGTAAAATAATTTCAGCAAATATCAACCTCGCATCAGAACTGTCAAATTTGATGCACTCTTCGGTTAGGGGTGGTGGAATGGGGCTGAAGCTCGATGTTCAAAAGGCGTATGACTCTCTAGCTTGGGAATTCCTCTTTGCAGTTCTGTGCAAATTTGGGTTCTCCTCTAGGTGGATTTCTTGGATTCACAACCTTCTTCTATCCTCCAGAATATCAATCTTGGTGAATGGTGGCCCGGTGGGGTTCTTTGGGGTTGGTAGAGGTCTCCGGCAAGGAGATCCTTTGTCTCCCTTCTTATTTATTCTAGCAGAAGAGGTTCTCTGTAGAGGTCTTAGAAGCATGGTAAAGGATGGTTTGATAAAATCTCTTCCTGGGCCTCGAGGCGTGTTAACTTCCTCCCATTTATTGTTTGCTGACGACATTTTCATTTTCATAAATGCATCTGCTCAGTTCGTCAAAAATCTTAAAGCCTTTCTTGATAAATATCAAGTATTCTCCGGCCAAATATTTAATCTAGAAAAAAGTAGTTTGTTCTTTGGAAAGGTTGCCGCTCACAGGAAACATTTTATAAGTAATTTTATGGGAATCCAATCTGCAAGGCAACCTACTAAATATTTAGGTGTGGAGCTCTTCAAGGGGAGAGTTAAACGGGACCAAATGTTACCGCTGATGGATAAAATCAAGAAGAGGCTATCGGGATGGAAGGGTCGGCTTCTCTCGATGGCTGGTAGGGTGGAGTTGGTTAAATCAGTGATTTCAAGCATCCCAATTCATAATTTCGGGATTTATTGGTGGCCAAGAAGCTCAATAAAATTAGTAGAAAAGTGGATGCGAAACTTCATATGGTCTGGTGACATGGAGACAGGGAAGAAGATAGTGGTGAAGTGGGATAAGGTATGTAAACCTACCAGGGAGGGCAGTCTTGGCATTAGGAGGTTGCAAGACGTTAATTTTGCATGCCTGTGCAAATTAGCATGGCAAATTAAACATGAAAATTCTCTAATGAGCGTTTTCTTTCGTGCACATTTTTTGAAGGTTGATGGTTCGCTGAAAACTACCTACCTTTCCTCTTCGATATGGCCTGGTCTTAAAAAGGTGTGGAGGTGGGTACAGTCTCATGAGCAATGGACTGTTGGGAATGGTCAGAGGATAAATTTTTGGAAAGATAGCTGGCTGGGAAAGAAGCCTATTGAGGAGTTGTATGGCCTGCAGTTAGGTCTCTTTGATTTGATGCAAGCAAAGGTTTCCGATTTCATTTGCCAAGATGAGTGGAATTTTCCCCAGGTGAGTTCTGAATTTTTTCAAAATATCTTTGATTAGGCCAAGGATATCATAATTTCAGATCTGGATGATATTTGTCATTGGGAATTAAATTCCTCTAGAGTTTTTACAATAAAATCGGCTTGGGAAAAAGTAAGACGGGAATCGCCAAAGGTGGGGTGGTATTCATTGATTTGGAATTCTCATCTCCAACCTTGCCAATCGGTTTTTGGATGGAGAATGTTGAAAAACAAGCTAGCTACTGATGATAATGTGAAAAAGAGAGGGGTTCCATTGCCATCTCAGTGCACTCTCTGTGGCATAGCGGAAGAGTCTATAAATCATACCATGTATGAATGCTCTTTTGCATATTTCATGTGGCAGAAATTTTGTAACTGTTTTGGGTTTAGGTGGCCTGGATTTGAAGGAGTTGAAAGATTGATAGCTTGGTGGAAAGATCAGGCCAAGAAGACCAACTTTAAAGGGGTGTGGCTGAAGGGTTTTGTTTGAATCCCTTATTTCACTTGGTTGGAGAGGAATGGAAGAAAATTCGAAGGAACCTCAAAATCAAAAGAGCATTGTTTTGGCCAAGTGAAGAGCGAAATTAGTTGCCAAGAGCTGGTTCATTCAGGGGCAGCCATCTCAATTTCGGATCTTGTCGCTACAAGAAGCTTGGGTATTTCAGGGGTGCGGAGAAGGCCTCGGGAAATCTTCAATATTTTCTGGTGCCCTCCTAATCCAGGTTGGATAAAACTCAATTTGGACGGTTGCTCTATTGGTAATCCAGGGAAGTCTGGAGCAGGGGGAATCCTTCGCAATGAAAAGGCAGAGATAGTGGCAAATTTCAGAAATTTTCTAGGAACTCGCACAAATTTCAAAGCTGAATTTCTGGTGCTTATGATAGGGATTGAATTAGCTAAGCAGCACAATGTGAAATGGCTATGGATAGAATGTGATTCAGTTGCAGTTGTGACTATTTTTCAGAAGAGGCAAAGTCCATGGATAGCACGGCAAAGATGGATAAATTGTATTTCTTATTTGGAGGATGTGGAATGGAAAATAACCCATTGCTATAGGGAAGCAAATTCAATGGCGGATTTTTTGTCAAAGTCAGCTGCTCGTTTTGAAGTGTCAGAGCCGATTTCAAATTGGCCAACTCTGGTCCAGATGGAATTAGACATGGATGCATCGGGTCGGCCTAGGTTCCGATTCACTTAGGAATTTTTCTAGTTTTTTTTGTTTTGGTGGAGTTGGGTAGTTGCTTAATTCTACTGATGGCAATGCCGAAGGTGGAATTAATGCTTCTCCCTCTCTTCTTTTTGTGAGAGTTGGGTATTTCTCCCTCTCTTATCTGATGTACTATATTTCTTTTTTCTTCTTTTTCTTCCTTTAATATACATGACTTTTTAGCGGAAAAAAAAGGCAGGGATTTCAGAGGAGATTTATGAAGAAGATGGAGTTAACTCAGGAAGGGGTAACTCACTGGAACGTAAAGGTCCCTCTTTGGAAAGAAATATCTTAGATCATTCTTCCCCAAATCGGTCCTTGAACAATTATGAGCAATTACCTAATGTAGAGAGGAATGAATTAGAAACAAATCTTTCTTATAATGACTTTCCACAATTACCAAACGTCGAAGGGGGTGAGATTCAAATTAATTTGAATTCTTCAAATCTTAATCTATCCAATTCAAGTAAGGATGGATTAGCACATGAGAGGGAGGAGTTGGATAAGGAATCCACTAATGATGAGGTGGCGCGATCTGATTTTGATTTTGGTTCAGAATCAGAGTCTAACTCTGACTCAGACCGGGCAACAATTTTGATGGAGACTGAACCGAACCAGGTTGGAACTTCTCCAACACATGGACCATTGGAAGGGCTGCAACACAAGGGTGCAATAGTGATGGCATCTCAGGGTCCTGTGAGGATGTCATCACACCCAAAGAGGGTGGGGGTGGCTCAAGGGAGTAGCCGTGGAGGTTTGGCGGGTAAGGGTGGTCGAACTTCTTCTCATGAAGTTCCTCACATCCCCTTTTCTACTCAACTTAGGAGAAGGGAGGCCGCTGTGATGGGAGTTCATGCATTTGAAAGAGCTGCTACTATGGGTGAGAAGGGGAAGAATGTGGGAGAAAAAAAGGGAAGGAAGAAAAAAGGAGGTGGTCAGACGTCTAGGTCTGATAGGGTCTCGGATTCAATTTGTTAATCATGCGTGTTCTATTCTGGGACATTCGTAGTGTGAAGAAGGAGGCTGGAAAGAGGGCATTACAATCTCTTCTGAGAGAGTCTTCCCCATATATTCTATGCTTGGCTGAACCAATGGTTCAGGTTAGTAATTTCCCAAGCTTATTTTTTAATAAAATGGGATATGCAGCGGAGGTTATTCATAATATCTGACAGGAAAGGCTCCCTAACCTGTGGATAATTTGGAAATGTGGTATGAGGCATCCTATTATTACTTCAATGTCAAATCAACAGCTCTCTGTAGAGGTTGATTGGCTGGGTAAAAGAATGCTCATCTCTTTTATTCATGCCAGCTGCTTTAAAGTTGAACGTAGGGAATTGTGATTTGATTTGGTGGCTGTTTTGGTAGCTTCTCTCCAGTGGTTAGTTATTGGTGATTTTAATGCGATGTTGTTGTCCCACGAGAAAAGAGCGCCAGGAATTTTTAATAGTGGGTCGGCAGCGGAGTTTCAAGCTATGGTTGATTCTTGTATGCTTATCCCTAGTTCTTCACAGGGCAAAAAATATACTTGGTCCAATAATTGTAGAAGGGGTAATGTGATGGCAATTTTGGATCATAGCTTTCATAATGAAATGTGGACAGATGAATTCAAAAGTATTTCCCAGTGAGTTATTACTTGCTTAGCATCTGATCACACTCCTATTTTGATTCAGTCAAATGAAGTCCCAAAGCCTAGTAACATCCCCTTTCGGTTTCATAGTTTCTGGATGGAGGATGCTCACTTTCTATCTATGGTGGAGAAAGCTTGGTCTATCCCTGTGGGAGGATGCCCCATTTATATTTTGACCCAGAAATTGAAGATGGTGAAAGTGACTCTAAGAGCTTGGGCAAGTGAAATTTTTCCTAATCTGAATGAGGAGGTGAACAAAGAGACTACAAAGATAAAAAGGGTTCAGGATGTTATTGATGTATCAGGAATGATAGATGCCCTCTTTAATGAAGAAGCAGATGCAAAAACAGCCTTGTTGTAAATTGCAAGAGAAGATGTGGTCAGAGAAAGCAAAATTAAGGTGGTTGAAGAATGGCGATCAGAACAAAAAAATTTTTCATCTCTCCGTGAAGATTAGACGCTCAAGAAATCAAATTAGTATGTTGCATCATGATGATGGCTCATGGAATTCTGATTAGTCAGAGCTGGCCAATTATATTGTGGATTTTTACAAGAATTTTCACTCTGATGTTCCTGTAACACCACACTATGATTTACTGGATCAAATTCCTATCATCCTTTCTGAGGAGGACATTTTTTTCTTGGAGTTGTCCCATCTAGGGAGGAGATTAAACAGGCGGTCTGGGAGCTTGATGCAGATAGTTCTCCAGGCCCTGATGGCTTTCCAGGTTAGTTTTTTAGAAGTTGTTGGGAGATAGTAGAAAAGGATTTTTGTAGGGCTGTTTTTTCTTTCTTCTTAGTAGGAAAGCTTCCTAATGGGGTGAATAATTGTTTCTTAACTCTTATCCCTAAAGCTGATGGTGTTTCCACTTTAGATAAGTTTCGCCCCATATGTATGGGGAATTTTTTTTGTAAAGTGATGTCAAAGATAGTTGCATCCAGATTAACTACTATTCTCCCTATACTAATTTCAGAAGAATAGGGAGCCTTCCAAAAGGGTAAGATTATTTCAGAAAATATCAGTCTTGCCTCAGAATTAGCAAATTTGATGCACTCAGCGGTTAGAGGTGGAGGTATGGGGCTAAAGCTGGATGTGTAGAAAGCTTATGATTCCCTCTCTTGGGAATTTCTTTTTGCCACTTTGGGAAAATTTGGTTTCTCGCCTAGTTGGATCAATAAAATTCACCAGATGCTGCTCTCAACAAGGATCTAAATCTTGTTGAATGGAGGTCTGGTGGGTTTCTTTGGAGTAGAGCGCTGTCTCAGACAAGGGGATCCCATTTCCCCTATCCTTTTTATTTTGGTAGAGGAAGTCCTGTGCAGGGGTTTGAAGAATTTGATCAAGGAAGGGAAGATGAAAGCCTTCCCCGGCCCTAGAGGTGTTGTTACTCCTTCTCACTTACTCTTCGCAGATGATATCTTCATTTTTATGAATGGTTCAACCAGGTATGTGAAGCATCTGCATAAGTTTTTTATCTAAGTATCAATCTTATTCTGGCCAGAAAATTAATTGGGTAAAAAGTAAGCTATTTTTTGGGAAGATTGCTCCTCATAAAAGACATTTCATTACCAATTACCTAGGAATTGCAACGGCTGACCTTCCTACAAAATATCTAGGGGTGGAGATCTTTAAAGCTAAAGTGAAGAACTGCCACTTGCTTCCTCTACTGGATAAGATTAAACGAAGATTGGCAAGGTGGAAAGGTAAACTTCTCTCTACGGCTGGGAGGGTGGAATTGGTGAGGTCGGTTATATCTGATATCTCAATCCATAATTTCTCTATTTGCTGGTGGCCAGAAGGGTCAGTGAAGGTGGTGGAAAGCTGGATGCGAAACTTTATTTGGTCCGGTGATATGGAGGTGGCAAAGAAGATTGTGGTAAAATGGGAAGGGGTTTGCAGGTCTAAAAGGGAAGGGGGTCTAGGAATTAGAAGACTGAGAGATGTGAACTATGCTTGCTTGTGTAAATTGGCCTAGAAAATCAAGCATGAAGACTCAATTATGAGTAGATTCTTCAGGGAGAGATTTATTAAAGATGATGGTTCCCTGCGGCAAGGGTATAAATCATCTTCCATATGGCATGGTTTGAAGAAGGTTTGGAGTTCTGTAGCTAAGTAAAAGCAATGGATTGTGGGCAATGGGGAAAAAATTAGCTTCTGGTTGGATAGATGGATCGGCAATCAGTCTATTGCAGAGCAGTCAAACTTGGATCTCAACCACTTTTCTGGTCCAAAGGTAATAGTGGCTGATTTCATTAATCAATCCTCTTGGGAATTTTCCCCTGTTGAGTCTGTTTTACATGCTGAAATTTAGGAAAAAGCCAAGCGAATTCACATCCAGATGTTGAGGATACATGTCTTTGGCAGTTAACCTCTTCAGGTGTATTTTCTATTAAATTAGCCTGGGAAGAAATTCAGGAAAAACATCAGAAGGTTAGTTGGTATTCTCTCATCTGGAATCCTTCTTTATAGCCAAGGCAAGCTGTTTTTTCCTGGCGATTAATTCAGAATAAGCTTCCAATTAATGATATTGTGCGTAGACGTGGTATCCATCTTGTTTCCCAGTGTAGTCTGTGTGGTAAAGAGGAAGAGTCAATTTCTCACATTTTCTATAAATGTGAGTTTGCTCGTAGCTTGTGGAGAGCCTTTTGTGATGATTTTGATGTTCAGTGGTCTCCCTTCGTGGACATGGACAGCTTTATTGCATGGTGGAAGCGATCAACAAAAAACCTTCACTTTAAAAAGGTGTGGTTAAGTGGCTTTACTCTTGTGCCTAGTATTTTATGGCAGGAAAGGAATGCAAGACGTTTTGAGGGGGTGTCTAAATCGGCTAATTATTGTTTTGCTATGATCAAGAGTGAAATCAGTTTACAGGCAGCGGCATCTACAGGTTCCCCTCTTTATTTAATTCTTTAATATGTGCTAGGCGATTGGGGATTTCTAGGATGAGATATAAGCCAAGGGAGGTCATGGAAGTCTTCTGGTGTCCTCCGCAGACTAGATGGGTTAAATTAAATTCGGATGGCTGTACTTTAGGGAATCCAGGAAAAGCAGGGACAGGAGGTGTATTTCAGAATGAAAAAACTGAAGTATCATATTCCTTCAGATGCTTTTTGGGTGTTCATACAAACTTTGAAGCTGAGATGTTAGCTGTCGTTTATGGTTTGGAGATTACAAAAGAAATGGGAATCACTCATTTATGGATTGAGAGTGATTCCGTGGCTGTGGTTTTGCTTATTTCGAATTGGAAAATCCCCTGGATTGGTCTTCAGAGGTGAATGAGTTTGACCCCTTATTTGAACTCACTCACCTGGAAAAAAACTCTTCGCCTTCGTGAAGCAAACCCAGTTGCTGATTTCTTAGCAAAATCAGCTGCAAACTTTGAAGTCTCTTCTTCAATTCAGTCTTGGCCTGCGTTGGTGGCTATGAAGCTAGCCTTAGATAGTCAATCTAGGCCTAGATATCGTTTCAAATAATGTATCTAGCTTTTTTTTTGTGATTTGGTCTCTTGTGTGTTTTCTTCTTTGCTAATGGCAATGCCGAAGGTGGAGTTGTCTTCCCGCAGAGTCCAAATGTGATTGTCCCTTTGTACATTCTTTCTATTTTTTTCTTCTCTCCTTTTAATACAAATGAATTTTTAGCGAAAAAAAGTAAGGTACTTTATGAGCAAGAAAGATAAGCCAAAAAGAAATCTTGAATTATTTGCTCTCTTTTTTTTAATATCGAATATTCAAAGACACTACACTATTTTGGGTTTTAATGAATAATTTGTGAAAAACTCGGAAAACGACTAATTTGATCTATAAAAAGAAATTTTTTTTTTTTTTTTTTGGTAAAGATTTGATCAGTAAAATTGGATATTTTACAAAGTTTACATAAAATTTTAATAAAGAATTAAGCCAAGTCTCAAAGTAGAATAATTATTTAAAATTTCCGACAAAAGGTACGCATGCACTTTGTCCTGACTAAGCCTTATTTACTTGTGCCACGTAGAAGGGTGATTTTATAATTCTAATGATTGAATATCAAGAAAATATTTTGCGTTGGCCACTTGTAAAAATTTTGGACTCAATTTGATCAATATACCCTCCCATGAATGTCCATGCATCTTATGTTTGCCAGCCTTCTTTATTTTCTGATTTGGTCGACTCCATTTGAATAAAAATTGAGAGTATCTTGGGGCATATCCATATGGTTCCAACTACATTTGATCACATGTCATGCGGTAGGAAAATATATCCTAAGTAGAAACTTCTCTATGATTTCAATGCAGTGATCTCCCTTAGTAATTTTAATTATAACAAAAATTCATTCTTATTCCAAGTAAATGGGGTCGGCTACATGGATCCATGCAAAGTAAAAAAGAAAAGTATGAAGAAAATGAAACAAAAAAAGAAAGGGACACAAGAATAACTCAGAAAAAAGCCCACCTAAATGGGATCAACGACATAGATGCTAGCTCTCCAATCAACTCTATTTGAAGTCATATCAGGGATCTTTCCTCACCATCTCTTCCATAGTTATTTTAGGTTTGCCCATAGCTCCTATCGAAACCAAAATATTTCTTCAAAATGATTTGAATATAATAAAAATTAAGAAAAATGAAAGTTAAGGAAAATTCTTAGAATTTAGCAGTAAAAATTCCAACAAAATTTTATATACGACATGAATCTCAGTGTTCTGTTCTTCATTTTCTCCATGGAATTTTGAACTATGCTTTGCACTGAAACTTCAACACAGGTAACATGGGTGTGGGGCTATTTTATTGTTTGAACTCACTTTTGTCTTTAAAATAAAATGTGCCACACAACAAGATGTCGATTGCAGTCTCATAGAACAACTGTGACTCATTAACCACTTTGATATTTATAATTTCCTATATCAAACAAACCAAGAGTCCCAATACTCTTACCCTTCTTTCTCTCTCATAAGGGACTGAAGACTCACAAGGTAATATAAAAGTCAAATAGGCTATGCCATAGAGTATGATTACCTAGTTGAACATGTAAGCATTTAACACATGTCCTACTTTCGGCTATTATAAGGGAGAAAATGGGTATCTTTGGAACCAAAAAGAAGATGCTCGCATGTACAATTAAGTGATCATACGAGCAGCTAATCCAATTTCCTATCCACGTTGAGTTACACCAGCATCTATAAGAAACCATAACATTAGAAATGGAGATGGGGCTTCATGTAAGTACATGGAGAGACATTTATTTAAAAAAAAAAAAAAAAAGGAGAGAGAGAGAGAGAGAGAGGGCAGGGATGGGACAATTCCCTGCTAAGTGTAAGCCTCAATGATTGAAGCCGTAGCAAGAACTGGGGTTATTTTGCATTTGCTGTACCCAGCATTACGAATGAGCCTTTCCCATTCCTCACTTGTCCTCTCTTTTCCTCCAAAAGTCACCATCATGAACATATCTAACACTAAAGTTGGGTACATGTCTATGTCCTGATTGATGTCTATAACCATATCAATTATGATTACTTTTCCTCCTTCTGGTGGGTTAATTGCTTCCTTACATCGCTGAAGGATTTTCATGCAGTGGTCATCACTCCAATCGTGAAGGATAGACTGCAATAAAACAAGAAAAAAAATAGTGCTTATATTTGCAATTTCAGTTTCTGGTTCTATGGTTTTTGCTTGGCAAGAAAGAAAGGTAAAGAAAATTTTGAAAAGAAAAGATAGAGAAAGACATGTAAACTCATCATTGGTTTCATCATTTCTTTTGTCTAATTTTTTTTTTTACCAATTAAACTTAAATGTAATTTAGAGAAGAGCTCAAACAACAATAGCTGCAGGTTGAACCGGGCTTGAGTTCGACACGTTTATTAATCGGGTTGGGTTCAGTTAAGCTTGTGGGGCCAATCCTGAAATTGACACCCCTATATACCTAGAGGGGTCCTCTTTTTTTTTTTTTAACTATTGGTCAGCAAAAGGGAATTAAAATATAAAAGTATTGTAGAGTCAATGTCTACACATACCCAAACGGCTCAAATACAAGCTCATCATTTACTTCAACCCTCCACAGGCGGCATTGCCATTTACAAAGGAGGAAACAAACAAAATGCAATTAAAAAGTCAAAAATTCCAAACACTTCAGCTTCTCCCAATTTAAATATGAGATTATGAAACTCATTAATATGCATATGTCTTGCTACTAATTAAGGCTGCCTTTTTTAAGTCCCAAAAATATGTCATAATCACCTAACATTTCGAACCACCACGTTTGGTCTTACGACAGTGTCTTTAAAAATTAGACAGTCACTATAAAAGAATTTCTATGTATCGCATATATGTTGTATTTGTAAGGCTATATTTTAAGATATATACCTAATGAATATAAATCCATATAGAGGATCCTTTAAACCATGAGAGTTCAATTACCTTGAGAAGGATGGCATCAGCATGAGGCACCGATTTGAACATGTCCCCCTCAACCCACTCCACTTCACTATTCTTATCGGAGTTACTCCTCATCACATGTGGAAGATCAAACACAATGCACTTGATGCTAGGAAACTCCTTCACAATCTCCTTCGCTGCTGTTCCATTTCCTCCTCCTACATCCACTAATGATCCAATCCCATTGAATAACCATGACCCACACCTTTGCACGATTACACCAAACATCTCCTTTGTGATGCCTTCCTGCACCTTATTGAACCTCCGATTCATGTCAGGATGACTCGCCATATAGTCCCAGTTGGTCATACCATGGTACCTCTCGAATGCCGTTGGGCCTCCTTGGCTGATGCTGTTGCTCAGACAGTACCAAGCTCCGATCCCCCAATCGGTTAATGTCTGGAGAAACATGGGAACCAAGTAAGACTCCCCATCTTGGAGTAGAAACTCGGAGTAGCGAGTCAACCCATAGGTTCCATCTTTGTTGTCTAAGGTGAAGAGACCCATGTGGTGAACGACATACCTCAACAGGCTTCGGAGGCGGTCCATGTCCACCGTCGGCGGCGAAGGAAGAGCCGCGGCAAGCTCTTGGAGTGTCATGGGCTTAGTGTTCTTATGAAGGATGTCTGCTATTCCAAGCTCCAACACACATTTCAGGGACATGGACTCCATGAAGCCATGGGCGTACTTGGTGATGCGTATACGTGCTGCCACAAGTTCTTGCATTTGCTTGTCCATATCTTTCTCCATGACTTGCTCCATAGAAGAAGAATTATGTACTCCTCTTGATCTTTAAATTCTCTCTTATGATGCAACTCGGATCGTGTATTAAATAGAGGAAATTTGGTTAATCAATCCCCATAACTTGTTATCCCAGTCAATAGAGACGGCCTCTCTTGAAATCTCCTTCACCTTCTCCACGACTTGCCTCACCATAGGATTGTTGGTCTATAATTAAGAAAAGGGCAAGGGTTTCTAAAAAAAATAAAAAAGTCAGCTAAGTATCTTACCATTTTTGTGAACAAAAATTAAAAAGAAAAATGATACCAGGAGGGTCTTAAATAAATAAAAGAAAATTATGTACACGATTACCTAGGTGTAAAACATCAATGATAAAAATGTTCCTAGCATACCCCCATCTTCGGCATTGGCATTAGCAGGGAGGAAGCGCAGCGCAACTTAGGAAGAGGCCCACCTTTAGCAATGCCATCAGCAGCCACCCTATGCAAGAAAAAACTAATTTTTTTCTCAATACTTGAACCTTTGTCGAGGTCTGTACTAGGCATTCCAGCTAATTTCAGAAGAAACAAAATTTAGGCATCCAGTCCAGACGGAAGAGATTTGAGATCTTACCGCTTTTTAGCCAATATATTTTCTTAAGTGGGATTGTTAGAGAGTCATTCTCACATTTAGCATCTTTCTTTTCTTTTGTTATTGTAACTTGGCACATGTAATGTAGGCTTGGATGATGCATATAATTTGTATTTCTTATTTATGTGAAAATAAATAAAGAAATAAATTTATTTATA
>NW_024868441.1:57748-107205 GCF_013358625.1 Macadamia integrifolia
ACTCATCCTCTTTGATAGGATGAAAAAAAACATGGAGCACAAGGGGGGGTGGGGGGAGATATACCTAAAAAAAAAAAAACCATTGAGAACTAACAATTTTTTTTTTCAAATGACCAAAAAACCCCTCAAAATGGAAGATGAAAAAAATAATAATTTTCTCTCTCTCTAAATATGGAGGAGAAAGGGGGAAGTAATTCTTCTATTACTCCTTAAATCTCTCTCTCTCTCTCTCTCTCTCTAAATCTCTAAATATATAAATCTCTATAAATATTTAATAAAAAAGTAACAAAGGAGGATACAAAAAAACGTGGAGCACAAGGGGGGAGAGAATTAAATCTATGGAGAGAGATATACAAAAAAAAAAAAAAAAAAAGCTCCTAAAATCTCTCTCTCTCTCCCTCTCTTTCTCTCTCCATATTTAAATCTCTATAATTATTTTAAGGGCGAGTGGTAGCAGGATGTACGTATTGCAATCTTATTTTCACTTTCTTTTAATATTAACCGTCCATTTAAGTTTAGATTAATCTAAACCATCTATTAGTTTTTTATATTGTAACTAATTCCTAGTTTTTAGGGTGGAGAGATGACGGATGTGGTTACTTAACTTGTCTAATATTTTTTTATATATATAAATAAATAAATAATAAAAATCCAATATAAGCGGACTCCTCCTTAGATTTTGTTAGGAAATCTCAATTCTCTCTCTCTCTCTCTCTCTCTCTCTCTCTCTCTCTCTTCTTGCTTTTTCTTTAACGTTGTTCCTTATTTCCACAGCTGCCATCATCATCATCTCTCTCTCTCGCTCTCTCAAAATAGGATGAAATAAGAAAAAAATCAACATAATTATTTTCAGGCACTGAACATATGAGATACTTGGCCACATATATCCAAAAACCATATTTACATATTAATCATCAGGGAAGGGATTTGGATAGTAAAGCTTGCAGATATGGCAAAAGACAAATTTGAATTTATAAAGTAAACAAAGCTATTGAATATCTAAGATTTTATTATTACTTATTGGGTAGATATTATTAACCTATGAGAATTTACCATGGATGTAAATTTTCACTGAAATTGGTAAATAAAACTTCAACTAGACTGGAGAGCGGTGAAAAATGAAGAAAAAAGAAGGAACAACCTTGAAGAAGAAGCAAGGAGAGAGAGAAAGAGAGGATCGAGATTTCTAAGCGGAATGAAAGGAGGAGTCCACTTATATTGGGATTTTTATTATTTATTTATTTAAATATTAATAATATTAAACAGAGTTGTAACCGTTTACAACTCTGTTAGCAGGATTAACATATTTAACATGTGTCAATCATATCACTTACGTGAACATTTACCGAGCTCCGAACGTTCTGCATTCCTATTTTTCTGCATGTACCGCGACCATTTTGCCTTATTTTAAAACTCACTCATCATCTTTGATAGAATGAAAAAAACATGGAGCACAAAAGGAGGGGATATACTAAAAAAAAGAAAAAAAAAACCAACTCCTAAAATCTCTCTTTCCATCCCTTAAAAAATCTATCCTCTCTCTCTCTCTCTCTCTCTCTCTCTCTAAACGTGGAGGAGAAAGGGGAAAGTAATTGTTACTATTACTTCTCCTTAAATCTCTCTTTCTCTCTTTCCATATTTAAATCACTATAATTATTTTAAAAAAAATCTTACTCATCATCTCACCCCTCAAAATGGAAGATGAAAATAATAATAATAATAATAATAATAATAATAATAATAATAATAATAATAATAATAATAAACTCTCTATAATTCTCTCTCTCTCTCTCTCTCTCTCTCTCTCTCTCTCTCTCTCTCTCTCTCTCTAAAAGTGGAGGAAAAAAGGGGGAAATAATCATTAATTATAATTATTAAGTATTAAAAAGGATAAAAAAAAAAATAGGCACATAACAACCCACAATAATTATTTCTCTATTTTTACTCTCCACCAAACCATTGCACCCTTTTGTCTCTCTAATAAAAAATGATTTATGACTCTCTCTTTTTACTCTCCACCAAACTGTCGCACCCTTTCCTCTCTCTAATAATAAATGATTGAATTTGAATATGCTGATAGGTGCATTGATTTCATAATTTTAGTTTCAGTTTAAAGGGAATAGAAATTTTGGTGTTTTAGGTTTTCAGACGCTTCAGTTGATGAATCATAGAGCTTCGACATTATTTTTCTGCTTGATTGGAAAAAGAGGAGAAGAATAGGTATGGTCATGTTATTTTATTTTATTTTTTTTTTTATTTTTTTTTTTTTTGCTGCATCTATAGATATATGCATGATTCATTGAAATATTTGAATGATAGCAGTAGACAGGGAATGAAAGTTTTTTCCGATATTTTTAGTAGTCTGTGATTCTCTGTTGTGAGATGTCTTTGTTCAAGGTGATTTTTCAACTAAGCATGGAACTAAGAAAATTAAAATTTGCTCTTCAATCTAGCACTCCAGTGAGATGGGCTATTGGGCTACATAATGTTTCCTCATAATATGCCTCTTATTTCTTTTTCCTAATATAAGCTTTTGTTTTTCTTCTAAAAGGTTCATGAGAGTTGCTATCTGAAGGAATCGAGGAGACAATTCAAGGAAAGAAAACAAGCAAATCAAAGAAAGGTATTTTCATCTTTGTTAGTATAGCTTAGTTATTTGGTCTTTCTAATTCAATTTTCTATATTGTTTTTGGGCCGTCTTTCTCTTTCCAAATGGTGAACGTTACATTTGTGCTTCCAACTTTCCAGTAGCATATTGCCTGATTACTTTCAGGTACTTTCTGATTCAAAGACGGTTTGGTGGTTGAACCATGCAATAGAGAAAATCTGGTCAATATGCATGCAACAAATTGCATCACAGAATCTCCTCCTTCCTCTCATACCTTGGTTCCTGAAGAAGTATAAATCTTGGACTACTGTATGTATTCACCTTCTGAATATTTGTCTACCTCTTGTTGTAGTGATCTGCTTTTAATCCCACTACCGAGTATGAAGAGCATAACCATTGTATCCAGATCTTTCGTTTGTGGCCCTGAGTTGTTGTGCTTGTGTGTGTGAAGAAATTTGGTTGATGTTTTCATTGTGGTCCGTTGAGAAATTAATTTTGCTTACCTTCTATTATATGTATAAAAGAAAGCAATGGTTATACACTACTATACAATTACAAAATGATACAGGTCCCTTGAGCACTTTCCAATCAAGAAACTATATCTTCTTTTTTTTTCTTTGGAAAAAAAAAATTATGAATCAATATCAAACAAACGGTCGAAGAGAGAAAGTTAAAGATAGACTTAAAAAAAATAAGTGGGGGGCAAGGCAAGGGTTCTCTGAACATGAGGCATGAGATTACCTACCTTAGACAGAAAATGCTTATTTTTATTGAGAATAGATTATATAAAACTCTATTTGTGAGTGTTACTAGAATGCAACCCCATAAAAGAAATGTTGGGCTACACGTGTATTTGCACGTGTGTATTTACTAGTATATATATATATATATATGTCTTTGTTTTCATTAACAGAGAACACATCCAATATCAAATCCTTTTATTTTCTTTATATCCAATCGGTTTGTGATATTATGAAATTGAAATTGATCATTTTCATTTTGATAGTTTCTCTCTCTCCCTCCCTCTCTTATGCCGGACAATATATATGAAAAATGAGCTACAGTAGCTCGGATTGAATGTTCAGATCTACTAAAATGTGGTTCAGATATATCCTTTTCTCTCTTTCAAGTTGTTTCTGACATCACTTTTGAATCAATATTGAGCCAATATTTTCTAATTTTCTTTGGACTGACACAAACTTGTCTAGCAAGGTGCACCTCATCTTTTGAGAGGCAAATGTGTAAGCATAAAGCATAAAGCATAAAGCATAATTTTTTATAGGGTAATTTACAACGCCACCCCCTGGAGAATGTTAGTATTATAAGAACACCCCCTCTCTTTCACCAAATTAGACTCAGACCCCCTACCGTCAGTCTCTGTTAAATGAGGATTTAAAATGACAATTTTACCCTTTTAACTAAAACACATTAGCTAATCATACTTTACCCTAACCCAACAATACCCCTCACCTTCACTCATCTTCACCCGTGGATTTCAGAGCCTCCTCCATCCCTGCGTGGTGCTCATGGTACTTCTTCGTGTGCAACCGTCGGTGCCGCTGCAAACCCATCCACAATAAAACGCCTCTCTTTCTATCCTCTTTCCTTGACTTCAGTTGCTCACTCCAAGCCGACCCTTTCATCCATTTTATCTCTTTGAAAGAAACCCAAAATCCATGGGGATCATCGCTCGGAGAACGTTGCGAAACATAGCACCATTGATCTTGCATTTGGCTAATTCGATGCCCCAATTAACCCAAGAGATGTAGAAGATGTAGGTAACGTCGGTGATATGGGAAAGCTTGCCGATGGTTTTTTCGGCATGGGAGACATCGCATTAGATGTAGTCAATAGGGTGGTCAACATTCCAGGAGGGTGGGGTGACAGGCTATGCCGTAGACCTTCCAGGGACCGCCAGGGGTGTACGGGAGGGGAAGAATCTAAGCCAACTAGCTATTGCCGATGATACCGATGATGCCGATGACCAATCCCACGCTCTCGTAAAGTCCCTTGAAGAAGAAGAAAACCCAAATTAATGAAAGAAAATGAAATTGCCTAAGTAGCGCTGATCGCTCCAACCCACCACCATTGTTCAAATAATTCTTCTGCAATTGATTTATCAAAGCCCCTTATCCCCAGCAACCATGTCTGTCCTCCCAACCACTGTAGAATTAATGGATTCTGCCGTTTGTAATGGCAATCCCGTGCAGGAAATTGTCCACGGTCATCGAGATTGGTGGATGAATTATTTGGACAGTGAACAAATCTCGATGACCTACAAATCCATTTGCTTGAGAGAGAGAGAGAGAGAGAGAGATCAGAGCCCCAATGGAGTCTTTGGGGACGGAAAATTTATCTATTGGTCGGAAAAGGGCGGTCAAAGAACTCAGTGGGGGTCGCGAATTGGCTTCCCAACTTCAGAGTATTTTTTTAGCCGAAGATCATAGATCGATCACAGAAGAGGAGCTGGTTTCAAAGATCTTGCAATCCTTCACCCAGGCTCTTTCAGTACTTAGTTCCGGTGAGTTTGGTGAGGTTAATAAAGATCCAGCGAGTGCACAACACAGTTTTCCTTGATTCGTTGACGGCGCAACAAGATGGATTATGGAGGGTATTTATCCTATGTGATGGGTTTGGGATTAACAGAAGGGTATATTAGGTACATTACATTTTATGAGGGTATTTTAGTATTTAATAAAAAATAAACCAGCTGATGTCAGCATTTGAGGTATATTCCTTAACAGAGACTGACGGTAGGGGGTCTGAGTCTAATTTGGTGAAAGAGAGGGGGTGTTCCTATAATACTAGCATTCTCCAGGGGGTGGCATTGTAAATTACCCTTTTTTATATGAATTTGGTGGAGATTCTTAAGCAGATTTTGGTGGATTTGATCTAAGAAGTAGAGCAAATAGGTCCGCTGGGTTTTTCACATGTACTTAAAGAATGACTCTTTGTCGGGCAGTCGGTTAATTTAATGGATAATTGTTCTTGAGTTTGGCAGAATGTTTTAAAATATAGGGAAAAAAGTAGAGTCATTTGTTCATCATATCATAGATGCTTAGGGCCCATTTGTTTAGGTGGTTTTGATGGGTGAGATTTAAGGGGTAGAAAAGTTGTATTTATTTTCTTAAAAGCATGATAAAATCATGTGTTTGGATATAATGAGATGGGAAATACTCTAGATAACATTGAGAGATAAGCTATTATGTCTGTTGATGTGGTTTTCACTTCATCTCCTTTCAAAATTCTACCAAATTGTGGGGTGAGAAGTCATTGCAGTTAATGACTCTCTTTCTTCATTTCTCTGTTCTCTCTCTCCCATAACTACGTGTTAATCAAACAAAGTTGGGATGGGAAAGTACAGCTTTCTGCCAACTTTACTTTTTCAGTCTTTAATCCCACCAATATGTGAGATTCAGTAGTCATACATTCTCAACCCAAACTCTCTTCTAAACAAACGAGGCTTAAAGAATGACTTTTTGTAGACACTCCGATTAATGAATATTGTTCTTGGGTATTGCGAAACGTTTTAAAATATAGGGAAAAAATTAGCCATTTGTTGAAATTAATAGGCTAGGCATACAACATATTTTTATATGAACTTGGCAGAG
Source organism: Macadamia integrifolia (assembly GCF_013358625.1). Classification (NCBI taxonomy): domain Eukaryota; kingdom Viridiplantae; phylum Streptophyta; class Magnoliopsida; order Proteales; family Proteaceae; genus Macadamia; species Macadamia integrifolia. The sequence goes on from NW_024868441.1 coordinate 63,968, forward strand.
ATTCTTAAGCAGATTTTGGCGGATTGGGTCTAAAAAGTAGAGCATATGATTCCACTATTACTTAAATAATTGAAAATCTATGTCTTAGCTTCATGGGAATTGATTATTGATCCAAGTGGCGATGATGATGCTCCATATAAATTTAAAATTGATCCCTTAGATATTACGGCCCTTGGGTGGTATTGGTAATGATATTGCTTTAAATTTGGGAGGGAGGACTGGTAATAATGCTTTAGAGTTAACCATTTGATAACGCTTTCAGAAATGTGTTTTTCTGTTTACTTGCGCTCAGAAATGGAAAAATACCTCAAAAACTATTTGATAAACATGTTTTGTTTTGCTTATTTTTTGAAACATAAATAGAAATTTATTTTTATTTCTGTGCCTAGAAACGGGTTTAATGAAACAAGTCAGACTTGCTTTCCCATTTTATGGAACAACTTGTGGGCCAAAAATTCAATGAACCTCTGATAAAAGTTGCATCTCCCAACCCAACATTTACCTTATTTGGTAGCTTTCCAAAGATTGAAGATTCTCCAGGGAAACGAAAAGGATTACACTGAATTTTTGCTTTGCTAATGGGAGCCTTAAATTCACATCCATCTATTTCTTTGTGGATTTCTTCCAATTTTGGACCCTCATGAATCCATTACTGAGTCGATGCTAGGGATTGAAGTTCGAATTCCCTAGCAAAATGCATACTGAATCAAGGAATCTACCCAACCCTACTCAATTTGAGAAACAGGTTTATCAACCACCAAAAAATCATTTTTGCTATTTTTGTTCCCAGAAATGGATCCTAACACATACTCACGTTTGGGTCTATCTAGAGTCAAGGACTTAATGAGGCATTGTCCGAGGCTAGATCGGGGTTACATACGAGATTGTTTTGATACACTCTTAATCCTGGCTATTGGAATTTATTAAATGCAGAGACTTAGTGGATTTCAAATACCAGAACTAGGAGTATATGAGAACAACCTCGTACATGAACCTAATCTGGTCTCGCTCTGCCCAAGCTTTCTATGGCTCTTCAATGTGACAAAATAGTTACCAACCAAGCCAGTGGTTTGTGTTGGATTGATTCTTCAGAAGTGATTTCTATGGATTGTGTTATTCTATCCATTCCTTCAAAGATTCGTCCCGTGAAGAAGCCTATTTCCGTCCCATTCCTTCAAAGATTCTTCAGAAGTGATTTCTATGGTCTACTATTTTTGTTCCTCTTGGAGTTGGCCCTGTTGCCTTGTGGTTATGATTTCTGAGTCCTCACTAATCTTTTGTATATCCTTCAGATTTTCTTTTAGCTTGATTGAGTTGTTGGGATAAATGGTTATTTTTGTTGTGGAGTTTTATCTTCTTCATTTGAATATGGCTACGTTTGAATATATTATTCAACTAAACAAAATGTGGTTGATCAATCCCTGTAACTTGCTCTTCCACACCAAAATGGAAGTCAATATTGGCAGCATTTTGTTAGTGGGGGTCCTTGTATTATTGCACACATGTAGACTGTAGAGGTGTGAAATTCTACCCAAGGAAAAAAAATGTAGGAGTGCGAAATTACCTTAATCCCATGAAATAAAAAAATAAAAATAAAATAAAATAAAAACTCATCTATATCGATATCTTTATGTGTCCTCTCAATGGCCCCCACATTGGTGTAGGGGCCACGTGATTAGGCAACGATCTCTTGCACTTAAAAGCCTTGGAGCAAAAACTTCAAAACATAAAATAGCCTAAACAAAGGTAGGGTCAATGGCTATTGGTGAATGGGTCATGTACTTCATAAACCAATTTCCCAACATTATCGGGTAGATTTTAACACATGGTCGAAAATCTAAATTCAATTCCCAGCCATATCCATTTAGAGGTATCTATATCTAATTAAAGGGTATCCGTATCCGAATTCAGATAACCCGAAAGACATGGATTAAATGAAAATCGCATCCATAGGGTGAGGAAGATATGGGCTACACAATTTGAGAATATAAATGAATATTAAAAAAAAATTTCAACGATCTTGATTCACAATTGTATCCATTTAGGGGTTATTCCACTGTATTCGATCTGTTTACATCTCTACAGTGAGTACAATATGCTAAAATACGAGGAAGAAAAGCTTAAACAATGTGAGTAATATGCAGTCAATATGAGACTCCATTTTCATGAGTTCTCCCATTTTCATGTTCCTCTCCTTTTTTCGTCATTACTTGTTCCACTGAATTACAGAAGAATACTACTTGAAAAGGATTTTTTCGTCCAATTTAGTAAATACAAAAGTTCTCTGATGGGCAACAAAATCAATAAAAGTCGTTGTAGAGATAGATGTTTGTTTGATTCACAAGAAATTACAAGGAAAACCGAAACAAAGACTAAGACAACTTAGAAAGACACAGCCCACCTTTGGCTTTGCCTTTGTTTGGGGTTGCATATGCCTTCCCATGAATGTCAATGCACCTTATATTTGTCAACTTTCCTTATTTGTGATTTGATCAACTCTATTTCGAATGAAACTAGACACATGAATAGGGTACTTTGGGCCTAATTGTCTACATAATTTCAACTCCATTTGACAGCCACAAGGTGGGAAATATGTGCAGAATAAAAACTTCTCTATATATTACGCCAAAACAATGATCTCCCTCTCAAAATTTAATGATATACTTATTACATTCAAGGTTTGAGATTCAATGGAATATATCATTTCAGCTCCTATCGAAACCTAAATATTTCTTCAAAATGGTTTAAATATAGTTAAAATCAGGGAAATGATGGAAACACGAGGAAAATTCCTTAGAATTCTACAATAAAAATTCTAACAAAAATTCATATGACATGAATCTCATTGCTTCTTGTCCTTTATTCATTTATTTATTTTTTTCCTTGGATTATAAACTATGTGACTCATTAACCATATTGATATTTATAATTTCTCGTATTTTTTTTTTTTCTCTTTCTACTAAGAATTCATTTGTATTAAGAAGAGAAAAAAGAAAAATGAAAAATGAACAAGCTGGCCCAAGAATGACACCATTGAAAAGGAGGGGACTAAAATTTTTAATCCTGTGATCACTCCCCCACATTTGGCATGGCCATCATCGGGAAAAGAGATCCACAACTCGACAAAAAGATAAATGAAACGAAATCTTGGTCTGTTTCGACATCCATTCTAAGCTCATTTTGAATTGAACAAGGAACAATATGAGAAATAACTAAAGTTCCACTTCAAGCAACTGCCTTTGCTAGGAAATCCACAATTGGGTTGGCCTCTCTATAGCAATGAGTTAGCTTCCATTGAGTATAAGCAAAATTGAGATACAAAAATCTCCAATCTTGCAAAGCATACCACGACAAAGCTTTAAAATAAACTGCATAGGTCACAGCCATCGTGTCTGATTTGATCCATAGACACTCAATGCCCAACTGTTTGGCGAACTTAATACCTTGAATTAGACCTTCAAATTCCTCACATAATTTGTTGCTATCCCAAGATATGATCCAAAAGATGATACTACTCTATCATTAGAGTCTCGAATGACACCACTAGCACCCGCTCTCCCAAGATTACCTATAGAGCAACTATCAATGTTAAGCTTGAACCAATGATGAAAGGGGGCATACCACACCACTTCTAAATCCGCAGGAGATCTTGAAGAGCAAAGAGAAACACTCAAAATTCTAGCACAAACCAAGTCTGAAACTAAGATTCGTTTGTATAGAGAACTAGGAAACAACTCAAGAATTGCCCCCAAAACTTGACACAAGACAAGATCAGCCCTCGTCGCTTTCCCCTCATACCTTCTAGAATTTTGTTGCATCCACAGGAAATAAGGAAAGAGAACAATGCCCACAAGCCAAGCCTGCTTAACATGATCCATCTTCCCTTTAGATTTCCATCATTGAAACAGGCCCATGATCGAGTCATGTTGAGCCCATCCAAAATTAAAGATAGAGACGAACGAAGTCCACATGGCCCTAGAGTAGTTGCAATCCAATAATAAGTGTTTCTTTGACTCTGTCGCACCAAGACACAGATCACAACGAGAAGCGAGACATATCCCCTTCGAGCTGATCATCTCATCACTAGACAAGCTACCGTGGATCAATTTCTAATTGTAGAGAGAGAGAGATAGAGAGAGAGAGAGCAAAGGGCATCCCGGCCCAATAAATTATATGGGGCTGCTCTCCTTCATTCATTTAACTAGAATACCTATTTCAAGTCCTACAAGGAATAAGAAATAACAAAATAGAAAACTAATACTAATTGCTAACTTCAAATTATATTCAGTACTAATAGAATTAGAAAAACTCATAGTCCTAATAGGACTAGGAAAAATCCAAACTCACAATCCTAATAGGACTAGAAAAACCTGAGGGAGGTTCCTCTTTTCTCTAGATAGACTTCTAATACTTCCCTTCAAGCTGGAGCATAAATATAGCAACAGAAAGCTTCAACTTAGACAAAAAGAACTCCAAACGTGCATAGAGAAAACACCAATTAACCATCATAAAACCATCAACAACTCCAAAAACAACGAAAATCCTTCTAAAGAAAGCACTCCAATACCAATGAAAGCACTTCCCAAAGAAGGCAATCCTCTATCAACAAACAATAATAACACCAAAAGCTCTTTCCAAATAAGGTATTCAAGCAAAAGTGTAGCATCCAACAGTCACATCAAAAGACATTCCCAAAGAAGGCACTCAAACAGAAACTATAGATCCTAATGGCTACAATAAAAACACTCACGATGTGACGACCCAAACCTGAGAAAAGGTTAAGAGTCCTGCCCTCATGGGCGGTGATCTCACAATCACATTTTTCCTAACTTGCATGTGAGTAAAAGTTGGTTTTTTTTTTTTTTCATTCGAGCAGCTCTTTCTCTTAAATACATGGAAATCTATCTTACATCAGAATATAAACTCAAGTATTTAAATACCTTAATGCCTGATGGCAACGTCAACTATTTGTTGCATGATTCAAAATATAGTCTAAGAGGAAGTAAATAAAATCAATTTAAAATGTATTATCCAGCGCCATTATTTAATATCTCATAATCATAAAATTAAATGTCTCTATCCTTAAAATAAAACAAAATCTATCATGCATCTTCTTCAACATCTTGTTTCTCTTGGCTTTCAGTGCAATCCATGCATTCACACTTAATAAACACATCTTACTAATAGGAACACTATATGCAATTTAACATTAAAATCATTAACTTCATGTAGATCTCTCTTTGTTCTACTACATGTGCACGCTTTGTAAGAGTGAGGGAAACAATCATTGATCTGACGACAGCCATTTCTTGCATTACCCAGATGAACACCACCGGAAATCATTTTTCATTAACCCCGGCTGATTGGACCGAGTTTGGGATCATGTGAGCTTCCCTTGTGGGAGTTCCTGATCTGGTTCTAAAGGAGTAAGGGAATTTTCATCCTTACCCTCATTCTTATTTTGCTCTGGAGGATAATGTATTCCCCATGTGAGAGGTCTTATCCTCAGTTCTATTCTAGTGTTCTCATCCAACACCTAATCCTATTGGAAAGGGGTGCAGTTTGGATTCTGGTTCTGAAGCTAAAGGTCTAGGTATGAGAACATATTTTCAATTCTTTATGCATATCTCTAATGTCCCTAATGAGATTCTATATTCTATCATGGCATAACATCACATTTAGAAAAAATATGGACATGCGATACATACATGGCATGTCATTAATAAAAATGGTATGAAATGACATGATAATTTTGTAAAACATCATAACAACACATATTAATATGAGAGAAATTCTTATATCAATTCACATTATAATGTAAGAGGCATATCAACCATGTTAAACTTATGAATTTACTTACCTTGGTTTCTTGTGTATAATTACCAGATCTTTAGCCCTTTTCCATAGAGTATAGTCTTTAAATATGTTCACTTGACACATTACATTTATATTTTTCAGATTATGTCTAATCTTATGGTTAAATTTTTCTACTTCTATAACATCTAATATAGATAATAGATATAAAATAAATTATATATCTTTAAAGAAGACTTAAAATACAATAAATTATCAGTAGGAATTATCTCTAGATTAGGTCTTTGAGACCTTTCAAAATATGTCTCAATATAGGGTACTGCACTGTGACCATTTATGTTAAACTGAAATGACCACAGTGCATTGAAACTACATTTCTCTCTTTTCTAGAAGCCAAATGGGTCTAGGATTTTTATGAAGAGCAATAAACAAATAGAGCTACAAATTATTAGAGGGTACATACTCTAAATCAGTCTTTAAAGCAGCCAAAATACAGACATAATTACTAGTATATGCACTGGACAGAATTGACTGCAGCCCAGTAAAATATATTTTTCTCCATCTTTCGTAAGTCAAATGAATTGGGGATTTTTATGGGTGAAACTAGACTAATAGAGATATAAATCCTTAGAAGGGTTCATTTTCTAAATCAGTCTTCAAATCATTCAATATATATATATATATATATATCCAAATACTAATTTATGCATTAGACATATGCATTGGACAGAATAAATTCATTTTATCACTCTTCTGTAAATAAAAAGAATTGGAGTTTTTTATGGATAAAAGTATACTTTTGGGGCTAGCATATGTAACAAAATCAGATCCAAAAAACATTCATAGGTTGAGTATTCCTGAGGTCCAATCCTAGTATTCAGAATCTGTCAGATTTCTAAGGTATGGTAAAAACAAATACATAACTATCCCTTACAAGAGTCCAAATGAGCCATTTTTTCTCGTGGATGACTATAGTTATTTTTCAAATATGTAAAAAAAAATATCATATTCAAAAAAATTTTTTAAAGAGGGTATTGAGTCCATCCAAAATCGTGCCCTAAATCTATCTCTTCTGCAAAACAGTCCCAAAACTTTTTTTTTTTTTATATACAAAACGAATACAAAATGAAATAAAATTCTACAAAGGTCTACGTATGTATGAAAACCATTTAAATAAAAATTTGTAACTCTTAATTATTATCACATAATTTTATAAAATTTAATATACACTATATATCAAACCAGTCCCCTTGACAAAGCTCAAATATCTAATCTAAATAATGAAATTCCTCAAATAAAAAAATACAAATACTTCCTAAAGTTATTATAAGATCTAAATGAAATGCATCATCATGTAACCAAGAAAAATCCTCCTTAGCATAGGCTTTAAAAGATCTTACTCCTCAAACCTAAAAATAAAAATACTTATTCTAATGTAAAAGGGGTATCGGTTTCCTACCTTTGTTGCGATTAGCTCGTCTTCTCAAAGGCAGCCAGAAGGCTCTTTAATTGCAACCTTGATCAGCTCCCAATGGGTATGGCCCTCCTTGAATCTCTTCCTTTCTTCTCCTCTTCTTCTTCCTTCCCTCTCTCTCTCTCTCTCTCTCTCTCTCTCTCTCTCTTCTTTTCTTTTTTTTTCTCGTTCTCTCACACTTGGGATAAAAGAGGTCTCCAACGCTAGTGAGATCCCCTCCCCTTAATTTTATTTTTCTTTTATTTCCTCCTCCTTCTTTGTTCCCCTTTTTTCCTTCTTTGCTTCGTTCCTCTTTTCTCTCTTTATTATTTATTTTCCAAGATAAACATTCAAATTTTATTACATTTTAGATAACTTATCCAAATTTCATTAAATTCTACCCTATGTAAGGGTGTCAATTGGTCCGGTCTGGTTTCGGTTCCAAGGACTGTTAGTGTGATCCAGAACCGGACCAAGCCCCGTCTTGGTTCTGAAAATTGGTACTTGTACCCGACCTATCCAGTTCCAGTCTGATTCTGGTTCCTATTCGGGAACAAGCAATAAACAAGGACAAAGGTCCCTAGCTCAATGGCCCATTGATATTTGTCCCAAACACCCAATTATCTACAATGTGGCAGATCGGATGAGTTCCAACATTATATCTATAAATAAACAACAATAATTTTCAAGTTCCATTTTAAGAAAAAACACATATAAATCAGAAAGATAAGAAAGCTCATACAAAAAGCTACAGCGCTATTGGAGATTGAAAATCAAACAAGTACAAAGTTGTAGGAGATGGGAAACCAACCTGCAATATTGTTGTTGAGAAGAATCGATCGATTGGCCACTGCAAAATCATGAGAAAATGAAGAAGAGACCCTTTCATCCACTGCAATTTTGTCTAAGACAAAGAGTCACTACTATGCTAATCGGGAAAAGATGAAGAATAGAACATTTCAAACTTGATGAGTTACACTTAAGTAGATTATTTAACTCACGGTTCATGAGTCCTAAGGCAACAAAAACTAAAAAACAAAGAGGGTTTTACTGTTGTACTATAATTGTAACTCTATAAGATGATTTATCATTTAGGTGATTAATTATGTCGGGTTTCCATATAAGTTACATCAAGTTTTTAGTTAAAGAGAAAAAAGTGACATTAAGTTATTCGGTACGATTTCGGTTAGATCCGACGGTTCTTGGCATAAATCCAGATCTGGATCGAACGGAATTATAAATACTTATTTCAAATCCAATATTTAACCATATTATAATGGGTGGGTTGATTTGGTTCAAGGTATTCGGTCTGGAATTGGCTTCGGTTTTCAGTTTCGGTTCTGATTTTACACCCTTAATCCTATGTGCCTAGTCCCTATAAGAAGATACCTTATTTTTTCTCCTAATACATTCCCTTTTAGGCTAGGCTAGGTAGTCAATAATCTTCACTAGTTAGTTATGGTAGGTTGTGATAAGTATTAATCATCTCAATTTTTTACCAAATTAGCATTCCATCCCACTTATACAAGGTTGGCCGATTCTCCCCCTTCCCCCAATTTAAAAATGACGTATTCATAAGCTATAAAAGTCTAAAATAAATAAGTTAAATAATTATGGTGCATATGAGAGTTGAACCTAATACCTTCTACTTGCAAACTTAACTTCCAACCAGCAAGCTACAACTTCATATGTACAAATATTTAGTTATGTATTATTAAACATATAACTTTATTTTAAATTACATTCATTGACTAAATAATGAATTTAAAAATAATAGCTCAATACAATTACCATTATACCCCTAGGGTGAAATTCTCGTTTTAACATGACTAAGGGTTTCTGAAATCTAGGGTTTTACACTTGAGCCTCAAACAGAGATCTATCCAAATAATCTCTCATTGAAAATTTCATAGATAAATAGGCAGCATCAGATTGTTGAATATACCAAATAGCATCAGGTCGTCAAATATACTATCTTCAAAAGATAAAATAGTTGCAAAGGATAGACAAGAGCAGATACATTTTTAAATGAAATAATTTTGAGCATACAATTCAACAAATCGAGCAAATAATAGTTTGAATCTCTCCCTCACTTGTAGCAATACACAAGAACAAATAATTTTCAACAACTACCATCACAAAAAATCTCATAACATGACATTAACAAATTTGTGAAGAAAAACCCAACAGCTATGAAAAGTGAACCAATCATCTCCACAAAATTAATAGCTATCAAAGCAAAAGGGTAACAACAAGAAATTTCTTCCTAAGAAAACCAGTAACTATTAAGAATGAAACCATTATCTCCTTCCTTGAGACGAAACCAACGACAGAAAAGAAGAAATCAAATTCAAAATCTGATGTGTTTTTTTATAGTATGGATGATTTAAGCAAGAAGATACTAACAACAAAAATCAGTGACAACAGAAGTCCTTTCGACTACCCAGATGAAATCAACTTTAGATAGACGATATCAAATAATAGCAGCCAATCGATTTAAAAAACATTCAAAAGTAGAAAACATGAACAAAATTTGGTGTGATTTGCATCAAACCTTCATTGAGACGTTTTTAAGAACTAGAGATTCACCAATAGCATAATACCTTTGAATGACTCTCAAACCAGCAACTTGGTAAGCTCTGATACCAATTGAAGAGAAGAGAAGAAAAAGAGAGATTTTCGAAGAAAAAAAATTCATTCTTTGGCTAAAGGTCAGGAAAAGTACATTAATAATCATCAAGTGGGAAATTACAAATTATCCTTCAAGCCCCTATTCTACCTTCGACATGGCCACAGGCAGAAAAGAAACTCAAAGTAAAAAAGACAAAGTAAATTATATGAATTGAAATCTAGACCTCTGTTGAAGGATCCAATCAAGCTCATAAGTTATAAAAGATGGAGAGGAATCTCAAATCTTTAAAGTACAAGTAGTAGCAGCATGCTTGGCTAGCTTGTCCGTTATTGTGTTTATTTCTCGATAGCAATGAGTTATAGCTCAAGTTATGTGCTGTCCAAATAACCTTTGTAGTACCACCATTTTTGTAAAAAGCATCACAGAACATTCTGATTTTTTATGAAAAAACAACAGCTTGGGAATCACATTCTATCAAAAAATACATGATTTCTTTCAAATATGCTTTGTATATTACGTGGAAGAAAGTAGTTAATTCAGTCATGAAGTTAGTTCCAATTCCCTCATAGATCGCATAACAAACCATCTGAGAAGATGCATTACAAAGAATACCACATGTGTCTGAGCTGCCTGGATTCCCTATAGAACATCCATCTATATTCAGTTTCCAAAACCCCCTTGGAGGCGCCTCCCAAGTTAATTCCAATGTGATTTGATGTTGGACTATTTGTGGCTTTATGAATATTTAGCTTCTTTGAAATGAGGAGATCAGTCATTGACTTGATATGAACAGGTACAAGGAAGGAGAAATCTTTAATATCTTTCATAATATAATGCACCACATAGTTAACACGAGATCAAACACAAAGTTCCAACAAAATCAATAGTACAATTATTGATTAGAAGAAGAAATAAAATTTATAGAAGTTAACCTTCTGTAGTCAATACAAAGTGATAGAAGGGGCATGAATTCTTGCATCCTCTCATGTACTCATCCAAACAAATCATACAAATCTCTATAGAAGAAGGGCCTTCTATATCTTTAAATTTCTTAATCTCCAAAGCCTGAATCAAAGATTGTGAAGTTGAAACCAACCTGCTTAAACCTGGATCTTCTGCATCGAAATACAAATATATTGCCTCGACCCATTCAATGTAATCATCAATACTAATATAATTTTCTTAGAGACGAACGTTATGACCTATGATTATATCCAAGGATTGAGAAACCCTCCTCTCTCTACAGAACAAGGACACTTCAAAAACATAGTTTGATATCTGTCGTTTTAATTTCTCTATAAATTATGTAGGAATTTCCATCTATGTAAGCATATCATGGATTTTTCTTTCGTTGACTATAGGGATAAATAGGTAAGGGAACTCAATAGGGAATACTTGCACTGGAGATAGATATGATGAAGTCGGCCCAAGATTGGTTTCAAAGCCATCATTTATGATTCTTACAAAAACATGTTCACATTCAACTATGAAATAGAATGTGGATCTGGATTCTGTATATTCTGAATTTATGAATCTTTCAGCATAGTGAAAACACATGTATGTAATTACAGCAGGAAGCATGATAGATCTTTCTTGATGAAAGAACAAAACAGGAAACTAATATTAATTGCTAACTTCTAATTATATTCAGTCCTGATAGGGTTTATAGTCCTAATAGCAGTATAGGACAAAGAAAACCCAAACTCGGACAAGGAAAACCCAAGGGAGGAGTCTGCGACTTGCTTTAGACTCCACTCTCTTGATAGACTTCTAACACCATCCAAATAAAGATTGACGAGGAAGTAGACCACATTGCCAAAAAAATCTAAACCAAGGGACTTTAGCATTTTCTTTTCTAGATCACTTCCCGCGCCGACTTTATTGTGAAATTACCTCATAAAGAAGGCTTCTAATTGCATTTATCTTCTATGTGATACTAAGGAATGTTTATCGTCTCCGCCTTAATAATGATATTTCTCAACTCATCAGAGATTATCTAGGACAGATTCCAAGTAAATTTCCTTATCAAGGAATTCCTTATCAATTCCTTGACATATCTATCCCTCAGAAAGAGAGAAGAATCTACTCCCAAAATCCACGTCTCCCGTCCAGATAGAGTTCCTCATCCATCTTTCCATAAGCACCACCAACAAAGAATGTCACCAATATATTGCAAAGTTATGAAGTGGATACTTGCAATAACCGACTGTACCAACTCAACCCTTCCTGCTATGGAGAGCAATTTACCTTTCAAAGCCGATAAACAACGTTTAATTTTACTTATCAAAGGCAACATAGGATCTTGCCTCAGCCTAACTTTAAAATTTTCAACCCTCAAATACTTTGTCGGAAAGTTGCAGTTAGTCACACCCAACTCCCAAGAAATCTGCTCCCTTCTCACTAGAGAAATTCTACCAAAACATATTTTACTTTTTCCTAAATTGATATGTTGATCAAAGAACTCTAGATATTTCCAAGGAAACACTTTAAATTCCCTCACTCACCTAATTGAACCATTCATGAAAATAAATATATCATCAGTGAAGAGGAGATAGCTAAGTATTTTAGCCCCATAAGGCCCTAGCAATGCCTTGATATCATTAAAATCGATGAGCTTCTATATTTCCCTACAGAGAACTTCTTCAGCCAAATAAATAGGAGAGGAGAAAGAGGATTCCCTTGCCGAAGGCCACACTGCACACCAAAGAATCCAACAGGATCCCAATTTAACAAAACAGAGATCCTAGTAGAAATCAAAGAACTTTTCACCCAACCAATCCATTTATTTTAAAGCCAAAATTCCTCAAAATCGAGAACAAGAACTTCTATGACAATGAGTCAAAACCTTTTCTCATGTCCAACTTCAAGCCAATACCCCCACCATGGGAAGAAGAAAATATCATATTGTTCAACTCCAAGGCCATACTAGTGTTAGACGACATAACTTTCCCTTTTTGAAAAGTGCCATGCTCTTCAAAAATAGGACGAGGAAGCATATCACTGAGCCTAGAGGCAATAATTTTTGTGATAACTTTACACAAAAAATCCATATACAAATGGGTATGAATTTATCCAAAGAAATAGCTCCCTCCACCTTTGGAATCAAAGTAATAAAACAATTGTTTACACCATTAGGGAAGTAGCCCGATACAAAATTGGATTTAACTGTTATACTAAAATTCCTTTCCACGATGTCCCAACTTCCCCTAAAATAGGCACCACAAAACCCATCAGAACCTGGAGAACTGTCAGGGTCTAAGTCTTACACCGCCTACTTAATTTCCTCATTGGTAGGAATGACTTAAATTCCCAGCACTCTATCCTCTTCCATAAGAACCTCAGGAATGCAATCAGGGAGCTCTAGATGAGGCGTTAAAGGAACCTCTTTGTGAAAATTTTTGAAATATTCAGCCACATATTGACCCAGGTTAGCTTGACCCTCCACCATTGAACCATCCTCCTTCTTCAACAAATGGATCATAGAAAGGTGGAAGATCTTTGAATTTTTTTCGCCTTTCTTCAACCATCTATTTCTAGATTTCTCTGCCCATAACATCTCATGATCTGTCATCACCTTAACATACATGGTTTTAGCATTTGCCTTGCAAGGGAAACGATTGTCGTCCTTACCTACAGCCTCAATTTATACTTGCACAATTTTCAAATTTTTCTTGGCCTGTTGCAGCACCAAATCAAAATTAGGGAAATTCTCTTTTGCCTAATCCCTGATAACAGGCTTGAGATCTTCTACATCACCCTATAAATTGGATAACCTCTGACATGTTGATCCTAGACCTCTTTGACAACCTGAAAGAAGATCCAAATGATCCATCCAGAAATTATGAAATCAAAAAGAAATATTACCTGACTTTTACACAGACTCCGAAATCAGCAGAAGAGGAGCATGGTCCGATGCTGAGCTCTGAAGAACCTTTTGGATACACTCACCAAAATGGCTCAGCCAAGGATCATTAATGAAAGATCTATCCTGCATAGCAACCACATTGCCACGCTTCCTATTGTTGGACCGTGTACTTAAGGCCCTCAGATGGCACCTGTAATAAAGAATAGGCATCTACCATTGCACCAAACTCCATCACCGAACCCACATTGTATCTGCCCAACTCTCTCCTCATTTGAGACTTACACAACACTGAAACCCCCCACCACCATCCATGAGTGAACACCATTATACAAAATAGTCAACTCCAACCATAAATTTCTATGCTCAGCTCTGAATCTGTTAGCATGGATCGCAAAAATGCACACCCTTGTGCCCATCCACTGCATAGAGAATGAAATCTGTGATTAGATTAAGAGCTAATGTTAGAACGAGCCAAATGCCCATTCCACAAAACCCATCATGGTTTGATTTTCTATCTCCTCTACAATTAAACAACACATCTGGCACAAATCCTAGCTTCTTAAGAAATAAAACTGAAAAAATGAGAGACATCCACCATTGATTCATCTGAAGAATGCTCCTTAACCAAGCTACACAAAGCAGGATGGGCCATAACTTTTCTCACCCACCCAACATTTCAAAAGATGACCTTCATCAGGAAACTATGGAAAAAAATCGTCTGCAATTCCGATCTCGTACAATTCCGTGCAATACCACCTTCAGGTGGTGACACGTGTATTGATACCAATACAATGGTCCAGATCTGATTTAAATGCCTCTTCACTGATTTAATGTTTTATTAGTTGTACCAGATCTGGACCATTGTATTGGTATCAATACACGTGTCACCGCCTGAAGGTGGTATTACACGGAATTGTACGAGATCGAAATTGCAGACGATTTCAACCCGGAAACTATTAGACAACTTGATTCTTGTCAGACATATGTTTGACCCTTGCTGGTTTTCTGCAATTCCATTGCCTTGAAAGTTTCTTCTGGAGAAAATTTTGTCACATTAAGGGGATGCCGGTGTCCCAGTCAAGAGAGGCGGCCTTTTGACCTCTCTCTCTCTCTCTCTCTCTCTCTCTCTCTCGCTCTCTCTCTCTCATATACATGACTGAAGACTTAGTAATACAAAAGTCCAATAATATGCATACTGTCAGTTAAGCTAGGTAGGATATCCATTGAGTCAGTAAATGACACGAATATCCATAAAGAAAACTTGATATTGACTTTAGATAAGGAGATGAGCTTCAGTTCATATAGTACATGGAGAGACGTTAATGAACAAACAAAAAAATAAAAAACCTCACCACTTAACATAACATTACATGAAGCTTAATTATTCATTCTAGTAGATGATCCAGACCCATAGAGAGGGCCAGGGATGGAAGAAAATCCACTGCTAAGCGTAAGCTTCAATGACTGAAGCTATAGCTAGAACTGGAGTTATTTTGCATTTGCTAAACCCTGCATTGCGAATGAGCTTCTCCCATTCCTCTTTTGTTCGCTCTTTTCCTCCAGTATTCACCATCATAAACATGTCGGTTGTTAACATTGTTGAAATATCAGTCTCCGCTGGATTGATCTCTACCACCATTTCAACTATTATTACCTTTCCTCCCTCCGATGGAATTGCCTCTTTGCATCGTTGAAGGATTTTCACGCAATCATCATCACCCCAGTCATGAAGGATATACTGTCATATAGAAAAAGGGAAAAAATATTTAATGAGCTATTTAGTTATAATCTAATACTTTAAAAACGATGAAATCCCATGTAAGAAGAAATATTAGTTATGAAGTAACAAACTTTACCTTGAGAAGGATAGTATCCGCGTGAGGCACCGATAGGAACATGTCCCCTTCAACCCACTCCACTTCACTATTGGACTTCTCCGAGTTACCCCTGATTACATGGGGAAGATCCAACACAGTGCACTTGATGTTGGGGAACTTCTTCACTATCTTCTTCGCAGCTGCTCCATTCCCTCCTCCTACATCCACTATGGATCCAATCCCTTCAAATAACCAGGATCCATATTGCCTCACTATCACACCAATTATCTCCCTTGTGATGGCTGCCTGCCCCTCGTTAAACATCCGATTCTCATCAGGATGACTCGCCAAATAGTCCCAACAGTTGACGCCGTGATACATCTCGAATGGCGTCGGGCCTCCTTGTATGCTTTTGCTCAGAGAGTACCATGGTCCAATCATCCAATCAGTTATTCCATGGAGAATCATGGGAGGCATGAAAGACTCGCCATCTTGGAGTAGACACTGGGAGCAGTGAGTCAACCCATAGGTGCCATTCTTGTTGTCTAAGGTGAAGAGACCCATGTAGTGAACCACAAACCTCATCAGCCTTTGGAATCGGTTCATGTCAACCGTTGGCAAAGAGAGACCACTGGCAAGCTCTTGAAGTGTCATGGGCTTAGTGTGCTTATGAAGGATGTCTACTATTCCAAGCTCCACCACACACTTGAGGGCCATGGACTCCATGAAGCCATGGGCGTATTTTGAGATGAGCTTACGTGCTGCCATAATCTCTCCCATTTGCTGCTCCATCTCCTTCTCCATGATCACTTCTTTATTTGCAGAAGAACACTACGTACTCCTTTGAGAGAGCAATGGAAAGAAATTCAAGAGCTAGAGGACTCTTTGAACTCACCTACCAATGATGCAGATGGCACCCCCATATAAATAACCTCAAATTCGTAGGCTGAAATTCCAAGATTTCCAATCTTGAAGCCAAATAATTTGTATTTGTTTACCTTTATTGCAAATCTTATCTTTTCGAAAAGATAAATACATAAATAAATAAAGCGAAGCCAACTCCCTAGTTGATCTTACCTTTATAGCAGATCATACACATGGTTTGCAGTATTGGCATCGTATCGGTTGTATCATATTGATATTAATACCTGATCGAATTTTCCATATCGTTTCAAAGATAAAACAGTAAAAATATATACATATATATATATATATATATAATTTTAAAAAAATAAAAGCAAAACTGATCGTAACACATACCGATCCAATCCGATTCTGACACAAGTCATAAATTGTGCATACTTTTCGTCATCACCTCTTTCATATTTCTTTAAAGTGGTTGGAATATAATAAAATTAGGAAAATGAATTAAAATGAGGGGAAATTATGAAATTTTTAGCAGTTAACAGTAAAAATTCCAAAAAAAATTTATATATGACATGAACCTCATTAATGCACTTGTCCTTCATTTTCTCCTCGGAATTTAGAGACTGTTACATATTTATATTGGACTGAAACTTCGATATAGCTAGGCAAATGTTTCAAAAAATTAAAAGTTGAGAGTATAAATTAAAAATTGAATAAAATATGAGTATATATTTTCTATAGCAAACAATGAGATATGATGAACATTAAACAGTTGAGAGTATCTAAGCAAATGTTTCAAAAAATTAATCATCCAATATTCATTATACCGATTCAGCGGCTATGGACAATCTTCACAAGTAGAATATCCATAGAACAAGGATCTCCTCTAATCATGTTTGGTGTCCAGTGTATACCAATATATTAAAGTGTGTATTTAAATATCTCAGCCATCAGATACACATTAAATGTCCAGTGACCTGATTATCCATACAGACAATCAATGACACACATAACGAAACCTTATCATGTACCACATGGGCCTCCATGTGGTACATGAAGAGACATTTATGAAGCAGAAAAATTGAACCAGCAGATGTCATCTCCCAACAACACATTACATGAAGCTTAATTAATTATACGATCTAGAAGATGATCGATACTTGGAGAGAGGGCCAGGGATCCCCGCATACAATGAGATTTTTTTTTTTTTTTCTGTTATATTACATACAATGAGAAACAAATTACCATTGAATAGCCCGGTCAAAGCGTAATGATTATATGTCTATAATGCATTATATGTTATTTAATAGATTCGATTCTTCTACCCTTTATCAGGAGTCGATGACTATTTTTTTTTTTTTTTGCTAAGAATCAATAAAGAATTTTATTAATAAATAATTGAGATCAGAGAATGAGAAAAAAAACTATTGAGCTATTTTTCCACCTTCGACATGGTCATCAGCAGAAAAAGCAACTCAACCAAAGGAAATACAATCAAATGGTTATGAGAACCTAATTCTGGGTCTCAATTGAGCATCCCAATAAATGTTAGATACAAGAAAAGATGGAATCACATCCCAAGTAGAAGAAAATCTAGTTGAGGTAGCATGTTTTCCGAGTTTGTCCGCCATACAATTGATCTCACGAAAGCAGTGGGATATATACCATAAACAAGAATCTAGGTAGCTCTTAATATACCACCACTCCTGCTGAAACACCCATGGAATTTTTTTGTTCTTGAAGCACATTACGATAGCCATCGAATCGCATTCAATCCAAAGCTTTCGGATATTCATGGATCTTGCATGATTGATACCAGCAAAAAAAGTTGTGAATTCAGCATCGAAGCTTGAAGAAATCCCTTCATAATTTGCGAACAACCTAGAGGGGACCCCCTTGTCATCACGCAAAATCCCTCCAGCCCCAGAGCAACCAGGATTTCCTAGCGAGCACCCATCAATATTGAGCTTCCAATATCCCAAGGGAGGGCATTGCCAAGTTACTTCAACAATCTTTCTTGTTGTTGATGGAGATACCAGTACCTTTAACCGTCTGAAAAATACAAGCTCCGATACCGATTTGACATTGATTGGAACTAACTTGGAAAAATCAATCAAATCTCTCAACATCGCCTTGACCACAAAAGAATGATTTCTCTCCAAACATTCATATTTCCATTTGTTCTTTTCAGACCATATATGATACAGAATAAGAATAATCATAGCCATCCAAAGCTTGTGCAACTTAACAATTTTTCCTTTCTGTTTCCACCATGAGAATAACTCCTCGATGGATGGAAAACCACACTAGCGAACTTCAAAAAAACACATCAGATCTGTCCACACCTTAGAGCTAAAAGCACTCCAAGAAAATATGAGTATAGGATTCACTCTCCTTTTTACATAGCTCACATCTCGAAACCATCGGCACACAATGTTTTTTTACCATATCATCCGTAGGCAAACGAGCATGAGCAAACCTCCATCCAAAAATGAAAAATCTAGGAAGCAGACCCTTCATCCAGACTAGACAAGGCCAACCAAGAGTATTATTCTTATCCCTCAAAACCTCCAAGGCTGAATAAACTGAAAAAATACCAGACTCAAAAAGAGACCATACTTGTTTATCTTGAACGTTCCCAGACGGAAGCTTGGTAGCCACAATCTGAGCAGAAATAGCTTGCATTTGAGGAGAGAGAACTGGAGGCATACACCACCTCCCTCCTTCAATAAAATCTGATATAGAAGCAACAAGTGTACGAGGGAGCTGAACATCATTTGCTAGCAAATCAACAACTTTGTCCTTTCCTAACCACCGATCGTACCAGAAATTAATGGATGTACCATCTCCAACAATCCATCTTTCTGAATCTCTTATGAAATTCCATATTTTTTTCAACCCAGGGAGAATAGAAGAGGATTTGGTTGAACCTTTTAGGGAGCCATCAGCCACAACAAACCGTGCTCGCGACAAACTTGCAAACATCGATTGGTCTATCTTGACAAACCAACCTAATTTTGCAAGTAGAGCCTAATTAACCTCCTTGAGACGATGAATGCCCAACCCACCTTCTTGCTTGGGTTTACAAGTACTACTCCATTTAACTGTAATTGCCTTGGAAGAAGTTGCTTCACCACACCAAATGAAATTCCTAATCCATCTTTCCATCAGTACAATAGCAGACAATAGCCAAAGGTAGATTGAAAAATTGTGTAATGGGATATTGGTCATCACTAATTTAACCAGTTCTACTCTTTCTGCCAATGACAGTAATCGACCCTTCCAACCAGATAGTCTAGCCTTGAACTTGTCGATTAAAGGCAGAACCGCCTCTTTTTTCACCCTTCCTTTAAAAATTTAAACTCCCAAGTAGCGAGTGGGGAAGCTACACTCAGGAATCCGTAACACCTCCTTGATTCTTATTTTCTTTACACCTGCAATTGAACCCAAAAACATTTGGCTTTTGTCAAGATTGAAGGCTTGCCCCGAGTAAGCTTGATATGTATCTAAGAATCTCTTAAGATTCTTAACCCCTCTCAGATCTGCGTTCATAAAAATAAATAAATTATCAGCATACAAAAGATGGGAGGGAGTGAAGATCTTACGTGGACCTGTAATGCCTTTTATTAAATTCTTTCATCTTAGCTCTTAAAGCCCTCGACTAAGAACCTCTTCCACTAAAATAAAGAGTATTGGGGAAAGGGGATCCCCTTGACGCAAACCCCATTCAACACCAAAAAAAAATCCCACCGGGCCACCATTTACTAGAACAGATAACCTTGTAGAGTAGAGAATCTAACGAATCCAGCCAACCTATTTATCATGAAAGCCGAATTTCTTCAACACATCAAATAAAAATTGCCATTCCAGAGAATCATAAGCTTTCTGAACATCAAGCTTAAGACCCATATTACCTCCAAAACTTTTAGAACTCATCATATTAGTTAATTCTGAAGCGACCCCAATGTTTGAAAATTTTATTTTACCCTTCTGAAAAGCTCCTATTTCCTCCGAGGTGAGCATTGGCAACAGACATGAAAGCCTAGTCGCCATAATTTTAGGAATAAGTTTGAAGAAAAAATTACCAAGACAGATAGGCCTAAATTGACCTACTTTCCTAGCATTCTCCACCTTTGGGATCAATGTCAAAAAATTGCTATTTATTCCCCTCATAACAACACCTTCTTGGAAAAAATTTTGTATTGCAGAGCAAACATCATCATCAACAATATCCCAACAAACTCTAAAGAACGTGGCTGGGAAACCATCTGGACCTGGAGCACTTGAAGGGTGTAAATCATAAACTACTGCCTTGATCTCTTCTGAAGAAGATATTGCCATCAACATTGCATTATCTTTAGCTGAAACCAACTCAGGAATAACAGCCAACAAATTCTCATTCCGAACAGAAATGCCACCCTTTTGAAATAATTCAAAATGAGTTGCAAGCTACTACCCAATATCTATCTCATCAGTGAGAACATACCCCTCATCAGTATGAAGTTCCCTAATGGTATTTTTTCCCCTTCTAATCTTAGTAGACAAGTGGAAAAACCTGGAACACTGGTCCCCATTCTTCAGCCATCTATTTCTCGATTTCTCAGCCCACAATTTCTCTTGTCACTCCATTGCTTTAGAAAAATCACGTCTAGCATCTAGCTCCTTATCAAAAAGCTCGTCACTTAACCCATCCGTTTCAATACACCTCTGAATCTCCTCCATGTACGCACGAGATCAATTCACCTCAAGATCCACATGTGGAAAAGTCTCTCTTGCCCAGGGACGCAACATTCCTTTTAACCTCTTGAGTTTATGAGCCACCACAAACAATAGCGTATCCGTCATGTGGACTGCCCAATTCGTCCGAACCACATCCTTAAAATCCACATGATCAACCCAAAATCGGTTCATATGGAAAGGAAAGTTCAGAGGCCTAGGCACCTCTCTACAATCCACCATAACTGCAGAATGGTCCTAATACCCTCGAGTCAACACATTTTGGGAGCAACCAGTGAACTTTTGTAGCCAAGTATCACTACATATGCCCTTGTCTAAAACGGCACGTACATTGCCAACCCTCCTGTTATTCGTCCAAGTAAGTTTACACCCATAAGAAGAGAGTAACACCAATGATGCTGAATCCAAAAAAGAAGCAAATTCTTCTGAGGAACCCACATTATATCTGCCTAGACCCCTCTTTTCATGAGAGAACAAGTAAGAATTAAAATCTCCTAAGACCATCCAAGGATGCATAGATCTTAAGATGGAACAAAGATCACACCATAATGCCCACCGTCTTGCCCTGAAACAGTTAGCATTAACTACGGACAAAAAACAACGAACCCCTGAAACCTCAACATACATAGAAATATGTTGATCTGAATTAAAAACAACTACAAGGCAGTTAATACTAGCCTTCCAAAAAAAACCATAAATTTGGCACAGCATCCCCTCGCAAATTATAAATAAAATCCATATTATATCCCAAAGAAACAAAAAATATTTAGGCACTTATCTAGATCCACCTTCAGCTCTGCTAAACACAAGAACAACGGATCATACTCACGGACAACATTGAATAAAGCAGCTCACGCTCGTCTGTTGGAAATTCCACGAATATTCCAAAATAGGCACTTCATTAATCACTTACTGGTTTTGTGATCTAGGGCCCGTTTGATAACGTTTCTGCCGTTTCTGTGTCAAGAAACTGCAGAAACATAAATTCGCGTTTCTGAGAACAGAAACAGTTTTTTTGGTGTTTGATAAAAGTTGTTTCTAAAAACATTTCTTCTTCTTCTCCTCACCCTCCCCCTGATCACAAAAATGTTAAAAGAATACAGCAGACTAGAGAGGCTTGAAGCAGGGCTTGCAAGAACTCGAGCTACAGTAAGAAAAGCTGGCCGGACCTGGAAGATTCAACTCGAGCTGCAATTATTGGCACCTCTCTCTCTCTCTCTCTCTCTCTCTCTCTCTCTCTCTCTCTCTCTCTCTCTCTCTCTCTCCCTCTTACAGGGGAGATTCAGCTAGGGTTTTTTTTGGTTGTAGTCATGGCGCAGTACAACCTCACTAGGCGAATGCCGAAGTCCTTCTCACAGATAAAAGGCACTCCTCATGGGTACCCTCTCAAGCGGCGACTCCAACCTAAAGCTGCTGAAGCTCATCTTCATTGTCCCGACCTACCCAACCCTCGTTTCGGATTGTGGGATCCTACTGAAGCTCATCCCAAACCCTCTCCCCCTTTCGGCCTGGATTCGTTCTGAAGCCCCTCTCCATCGTCTTCCAACTCCAATAGCGCTACCCTGCTGCGAACCTGCAAATCCAAGTAAAGGAAAGGGGCTTTCTTCTTGCATTCATTCTTCTTTGATGGCCTATCTGCGGAATCTCCTTCTTGATCCCTGCCCCTGACCTCAACCTTGACAGCGAGCAAGGTGTTGCAGAGAACGCATGCCCCTCTTGGCTCTATGGTTCATCTCACTCGAAAGCTCTACAGTGATGGCTTCTCTCTCACACTAGAGGCTAGCAAGTTTTGGGTTTCAGAAGTGGATCTGTTTAATCAGATTTTGTTTTTGGGTTTCAGAAATTTGCGGTCGTGAGATTTGCAGATGGTTGACCGGAGGTATTGTGCAGCTCGAGTTGCAGAGCCGTGGAGTCGTTTGAGGTTGAGAAGAAAGGCATGAGTTCACGGGAGTAGCTTTTTTATCGGGCACAATTCAAAATCCCTTCCTTCACTTGTTTCTGGAAACGGCGAAACAAGTCATACTTGTTTCACCATGTCCATTTCTAGGAACATAAATCACTATAAATTGTGATTTCTATTTATGAAAACTAGAGAAACGGAACGAGTTTGTCAAAAGCTTTTTGTTTCGTTTCTATTGTTTTTTGACACAGAAACGGCAGAAATACATTTCTTGAAACGATATCTAACAAGCCCCTAGTTGTGCGACGAGTAGTAACACCAAAATCCTGACGTTGATTGATAATATTATCAACCCAAGCCATCTCCTGATCATTATTATGCTTCCTGCAAGCTCCTTGCCGACTCAACTCAGGGATGCCCCACGACCCTGCCTCTCCTCAAAGTTCTTATGCCTCACCATCGTAAAAGGTAAATTATTTCATTCCGTATGCTCCACGTTTGCTGAAAGATCGTAATGGACAATAGCCATACGGCCATTGTCACGGCTCGTCACTGACATAGGGGAGGGAACCAAGTGTCCAACAGCCTCTACCGCCACAGAATCAACTGGAAGCACCAGTTCAAGAACACCTTCTTCTGCCAAGTCATCAGATTGACAAGAGCTACTAATGACCCGCACCGGTTCCGTATTCAAATTCATACCCACCTGAGGTCCCATTTTTAATTCACGAGATTGAACGTTGGTTATTAACACTTGCCAAAAGCCCATCAACTCCATTACGTGGAGAGTCCATAACTGACTCTGCCACCAAAATAGCCAAGTTTTCAAACTCAGGATCAATATTTGCACCTGACAAAGAGAATTCCCCTTTGTAACATCTTCTAAATCTGTCACCTCTCTTTCCTGATCTCGTTCCAAAGAATCCTCAACCAGTATGTCTCTTTCCCCACTTACTCGGGCCAAATCCGCAGCAGGAATCTGATGTGGCCTCCATTCCATTCTCCGGCGAGGAGCAGCCACCCGCCGCCCCTCAACTTCATAAGTAGCTCCAGGAACTGCCAGCGCCTTCGTCTGGTCCCCACTTTTCGCCCGACATACATCCGCACGGTGGCCATAACGACGACAAACTCCAAATCTTGTTGGAGGATTTTCATACTTCATCACTTACTTAAAAACAAAGGATTCTGTCGAATCCAATTGCTCCCTTTCTACGTATATCTCCTCTACTCGGGGGCAGAGCGTCATCGATATCCACACAAACACAAGCAAAATGACCAAACTGAGAATCCCTTGTGCGTCGATCAAGCGCGATAGGGCGTCCCACCGCCTTGGCCATTGAAAGCAATATATCCTCGTGCCAATACTCTTTAGGGAGATTGGGAAACCGTATCCATGCCAAACAATGCGTTATATTTTCATCATCCACCTTATACTCCGGTCTCCAACGTTGAAAACGCAGTAATTGCCCTTTCACCCTTACTGGGCCTCCTTTCCAAACAAGCGTCATGTCCGCTTCAGAATGAAACGGAACATAACAAACCCTTTACCCAACGATTTCAGCTTGACATCCTCCTTCGGAACCCAAAAACCGTGAACAAAAGCACGCAGTGCATCCATCGTAATCACCCTAAAATTTACTCGACCAAGCAACGTAAACCTGTGCCTTTGTAACTGCTCCACATACGCCGCCTGAGGTATTTTTATACGCGTCAAACCACCCACCGTAACCGGTGATGGTAAATTATCCACCGATGGTAGAGCTGTCCGCCTAGGGGTGTCAATCAGTTGGGCTGGACCGGTCACAGCCGGGCCTAACCGGGCCTGGCAGTGTGAAATCCATACACCGTGAACACCTATTTACTTAACAGGCCTAGATTTGAGGGGCATGATACGGTTTGTAATCGGGCCGATCGGTGTTGGGCTTTAATCGGGCTACCTTAAACGGGCCTTATACGGGCCTTAAACGGGCTATGGACATATTTAATTCTAAACGGACTCTAAATGTACCTACCCTAAAATCCTTTTTTAAAGAGATTAAACTATATTGGCTTTGAAACTATTAGAGAATAACATTCACAATTCCGGAACCAAGGGAATCATGTCTTTAACAATTGAACAATTGATAACAATTGAATGTCCCATTTAGCAAGATCCAAGAGAATTATATATATATATATATATATCCAAGGGAATCATGTCTTCAAAATGTAATATAAGTTGCAAGAATTGCTCTTTTTAACAATGGAATGTCCCATTTAGAATGTGGATATTTAGTCTTATATATTATTTACTCATATTTTGTAGTATTAATGGTAAAATAGATATTTAGGCATTTTTTAAGGGAGTCGGGCCGGTCGGGCTAAATGAGTCGGTTCTAACGGGCTTCTTAAGTGAGTCGGGTTCGTCGGGCGCCCGACGGGCTAGTGGCCTGCATTGTGAATGCCCATTTAATAAACGGGCTGGGCTGAAGCCAAACACGTTTATTAAACGGGCCGATTCAAGTCGGGCCTTAAGCGAGTTGGGCTCGGTTGGGCCTACCAGTGCAGGCTCAAGATTGACACCCCTACATCTGCCTACCCACCGCCGCCGCATAAGAGCACGGAACCTTTGCTACTGTGGGGGCCTCTTCTACTCTAGGTATAGAACCTAATGCCTGGTTCTCAATATCCAGACCTACTTCAACACCAGGGACCAACAGTGAAGGATCACGAACACCGGGAATAAGATGAGACTCTCCTATGAGGAAAGGATCTCCCACCCACCGATCCAAAAAACCATCACCCTCCCTTACTCGTGGATCACCTTCATCATGCTCCGTCAAACCTTCCCTAGGGACAACCCTAGCCGCTGCATGTTCTCTCATTCATATTCTCACAACATCGCTCGTTCCTAGTCGATGACTATTCATAGCTGTTACCTATGCACCTAATGTTACTCTAAAAATTCCTCCGCAACTAGAATGACCCAGGTTTCCAATTGCGCTTCCATCAATGTTCACCGTTACCAAATCTTCTGGTGGCTTTAACTATACCAACTCATTAATTCTTTGAAGCTGGATAATCAAGACAACCAATACATCAGCATTAGACCCAACCCCCACCATCGGCATGGTCATCAGCAAGAGAAGGGGGCTATGATGCTACAAAAAGATGCCCCAACCAGTATATTTGGAATCTAGTTCTACAGAGAGCATCATCACTTTGAGATACACTAGGACAGCAAAAGGCTATACTAACATGGGGTTGGATGGCTCCTCTTTAGCCGCTAATTTTGCCACGAAATCTGCCATCGAGTTAGCATCCCGATAGCAATGAGATATTTTCCAATCAATGTCACTTAGATAACTAAGGATAGCAGACCAATGTTTAGTCTAGTCTCGACTGTATATTCTTTTCTTTCTTCTTAATTTTAATGCATATGATCTTTTAGTGAAAAAAATATGTTTTAGTAGAAAATCAATAATGTTAAGGTATATCATGAGCAATAAAGAGAAGCCCAAAAAAAATAAAAAATAAAAAATCGTTAACAACATCCGCTCTTTGTTTTAGCATGGAAGATTCAAGAAAGCTATATATGATATTCTGGGATTTTAATGAATAATGTGGAAGCAAATGAACCATAGATTATTAAGATAAAGATGAACTGATAATTGATGAAGTTGTTCGTTCTCGCTTCAGATTTTTTAAGATAGCGGTTGTGACCTCTGCTAATGGCAATGTCGAAGATGGAGGCTCACTCCTTGCTTTTGTACTATATTGTTTTTTTCATTTGCCTTTTTAATAAAATCTGATCTTCCTAGTCAGGCTATGTCTGATAGGTGAGTGCGGAAGGCTAATATATATGGTCTCTTTTCGATGAAGTCTGCTTGGAATGCTATCCAAGTTAAGGGCGCTAAGCCGCAGTGGTATTCCTTAAAATGATCTAAACGTCTCTAACCATGACATTCTCTATTTGGATGGCGTCTAATGCATAGAAGGCTCCTTACAGATGAGTTGGTGAAAAAAAAAGAGTTCCCTTTGCCTCAAGATGTAGTCCCTGTCGATGCAATTAGGAAAGTATAGATCATATATTTAATGATTGTGTAGTGGCAAAGGATATATGGATCATCTTTCTAAAGTTCTTTAGTGTTGCATGGCCTAGGGTGTCCACTGTGTTGGTTCCTTTTCATATATAATATGAATGGAATAATGGAATATTTGAGGGAAATGGGTAACCGTCTGCCTTAATCCTTCGATATGTGCTAAATAATACTAGGGAGGTGGCTTTGAATATGCCTATCAAAACAAGAACAATGGGGGAATTTCTCTTGACTAAGAGATTAAATATTAATGTAAATGTGCTGCGGGGATCTTCTTCGATTGTTGAGTTGAGGTGAATAAAACCTATACATGGATTGGCAAAGCTCAATATTGATGGATGCTCCTTTAGGAACCCTAGAGTTTCAGGAGCTGGTGGAGTGATATGTAACGAGGTTGGTGATATTGTGGTATATTTTTCCTATTCTCTAGGAATTTTGACTAACTACAAAGCTGAATTTGCAGAATTTTTTTATTGGTTTGAAATTTGCAAAGGAACTTCAAATATCTCGGCTATGGGTGGAATGTGACTAATCCAGTGGTGACATCGATCTTTAGTACTTCCATCCCATTGGAATTTCAGTAATATTTGAATCACTATTTTCTTTTTTCGGATACGATAACATGGAGGATTACCCATTGTTTCAGGGAAGTGAACTCGGTGGTAGATATTTTGGCTAAAAGGGGAGTAGTCTCACTTGTGTCTTCTTCTTGATCTTGCTCTCCAAACTATGTTTCATTTGACCTTATTTGGGACACTTGACTTAGACCGAGATACAAATTATTATTGGTCGCATATGCATTGTTTTTAGTTTATTGGATTGGTTTGTTCGTTGATGGCAATGTCAAAGGTGTAAACTATCCAATGTATTGAGTTTCCTCTTCTCTCTGCTGATGACAATGCCGAACGTGGAGACAAGGGGTACTTTTATAATTTTTTAATTCCAATTATGCCTGGAATCTAATCCTATACATCATTTTTAAGTTTCCATAACATACTTTGCTGATGTTTATTAGCCAAAAAAAAAAAGTACAACTTGAAGAAATTAATAAATTGGTTTGTAAAATTAATGGATATTAAAAAAAATTATATAAATTATTTAATAAAGAATTAAGTCTAAGTCTCAAAGTTAAATTAATGCTTGAAATTTCAGCCAAAAGTTATATATATACTTTATCTAGAGTAAGCCTCATCTGTTTTTTCAATATAGATGAGTGATATTGCATTATGATTATTGAATATCAAGAAAACATTTCGCATAAGATACTTGCCAAAATTTAGACTCAGTTCAATCTTATATCTTCCCTTGAATATCCATACATCTTATATTTGCTAGCTTTCATTATTTTGTAATTTGATTGACCCCATTTGGATTAAAACTTTACAAGTGAGTATGAAACGTAGGGGCTAGGGCCATGTCCACATAATTTCAATTGCATTTGATCACATGACACCATAGGAAATATATGAAGAGTAGAAACTTCTCTACTATGGTAGAGCAGTGATCTCCCTCCCAAAATTTAATGGCGAAATTGCTACATTTAAGGTTTGAGATTTCGACAGGATATCATTTCAGCTCCTATTGAAACCAAAACATTTATTTAAAATTATTGAAATATTGTTAAAAATAAAATAAAAAATAAAAAAAAGCATTGCTCTCTTGTCCTTGATTTTCTCCTCGAAATTTGAACTATGTTTTTCTTCTGGTTGTATTGGACTGAAACTTCAATACAGGTGACATGGGTGTGGGAACTTTATTGCATGTATTAGCAAAAATAAAGGACAATATTTTGAATGTCACCTGTATTGAAGCTTCAGTCCTATACAAACAGTAATAGTCATCTTAAGGTTATGCTCGCCATCCGGCCAGGGGCACTGGAAGGATCCAGATCAAATATCGCTGCTTAACTCCTCCTAGGTCTCCTAGATGGCGAGCATAACCTCAAGATGACTCCATAGATATGGGAAGATAGGGATAATAAAAAAAATAGGTGGTTCCTGATCTCCTACCCTACGCGAAAGAAATTACAATAGGGAGTTACTTGAATAGATCGTCTCCAGAGTTGATACTTATTGTGAGAGCAACCAACATACAACATCAAGTAGTGAAAGACTGACCTAGAATACAAGAATAAAACCACACAGGTGGTCCAGGTCACCTAAGGGTGAGCTTCTCATAATCTCTCAGGCCAATTTAGTGAAAAAAAAAAAAAATATTTAATGACACTCACTTGTGCTTTTACAATGTGCCACACACCAAGAGATTACTGTGACTCATTAACCTCTCTCTCTCTCTAAAATATACAGGACTTAAAAGACTCACAAGGTAATACAAACATCAAATAGGCTATCCCATGCGTTATAAACCAAATTACAGTGGTAGGATATCCATACAGCCAATCAGTAACTCATGAGTAGGAGAACGGATCAAGTTCTCGTTCAAAATCATTCTTGTATGGGATTGATTCATACACAGAATCTACACAGGAAAAGCTGACTGATGAATTCCATGCATGTGTATGGATTAGACCGCACAAAAACCTGATCCACATTCCATGAGTAGTATCCGTAAAGAAGCCTTGACATCGACTTAGAAAAAGGAAATGGAGCTTCATTTAGTACATGGAGAGATGTATACATGAAGACAAAAAAAGAACATATTTCATCATCTAACATTTTTTTGGTAGGACATCACCTAACATTTCATGAATCTTATATGTTCTAGTAGATAAAATTAACTACTAAGTATAAGCCTCGATGATTGAAGCCATAGCTAGAAATGGAGTTATTTTGCATTTCCTGTACCCTGCATTACGAATGAGCCTCTCCCATTCCTCACTTGTTCTCTCTTTTCCTCCAAAATTCACCATCATAAACATGTCTCTGCTTAACATCATAGACATGTCAATCTCTGGATTGATTTCTATCACCATTTCAACTATAATTACCTTTCCACCTCCCTCCGATGAAATTGCCTCTTTGCATCGCTGAAGGATTTTCATGCACTCATCATCACCCCAATCATGAAGGATATACTGATACATAGGGAGGGAGGGAGAGAGAGAAAACATATAATTAATTATTTCACAATCTTGCATTATATCAACTCCAGGATTAAGCATACTTGGGCCTTGGCCTAACAGTTTGCAATGTTCAATGGAGCACTTGGTCGAGGGTTGGTCACTGGATCAACTCCTCTCAAGTGGTTTGTACCAAATTCCTTGCTTTCCAGGAAGTGTGGTCTCTGGTCCTATTGACTCCTCTATGCATCTGTACTCGGCCCCTATGTGGGTCTACTATGTAACGGCCAATAGGCCCTTGAACTCGAATAAAAAAAATAAAAACTTTAAGATTAAGAAATATAGTTGTATTGCTTCCCCAAAGGGGAGAAGAGTTATCCTCTCTACATGGGATCTCACCATTCAAGAAGTATCTAAACTACAAGTCATGACATTTCATGAATTATTGACTCTTGGTCAAACACCAAATGAATGGTGGGATCACATGTGTAGAGAGGATCCAACATTATTTATGAAGTAACTAAAACTTCACAAATTAATTATTTGGAAAAAGAATGCTATCTGACAGGATTGCGTATTTAGACACATGGGGAACTCCAAGATTAAAAGATATAGTTCCAGATCTCCTGCCCATGTGAGGTGAGGCGTTACCTTTCTTATATGGGATTTCACCGCCTAGAGGTATTTGAACTACGAGTTAAAGGATTTAATGAATCTGATACTACAAGGACGGTAGGATCCCATATGGGAAGCTTACCATGTGGAGAGAAGATCCAGCCTAGTTAGTTGGGAGACCAAAACAGTAGCGACATTATCTATGAAGTAACTAAAACTTTACCTTGAGAGGGACAGCATCAGCGTGAGGTACTGATAGGAACATGTCCCCTTCAACCCACTCCACTTCACTGGACTTGTCCAAGCTACTACCTCTGATTACATGGGAAAGATCCAACACAGTACACTTGATGTTAGGGAACTCCTTCACTATCTCCCTTGCAGCTGCACCATTCCCTCCTCCTACATCCACTACGGATCCAATTCCTTTAAATAACCAAGCCCCACATTGCCGCACCATCTCACCAAATATCTCCCTTGTGATGGCTCCCTGCCCCTCATTAAACATCCGATTCGCATCAGCATGAGTCGCCAAATAGTCCCAACCGGTGATGCCATGGTACATCTCGAACGCCGTCGGGCCTCCTTGTATGCTGGTGCTCAGAGAATACCATGGTCCGATCAACCAATCGTTTATTCCATGGAGAATCATGGGAACCATGAAAGACTTGCTATCTCGGACTAGACAATTAGAGTAGTGAGTCAACCCGTAGGTGCTATCCTTGTTATCTAAGGTGAAGAGACCCATGTGGTGAACCACATACCTCATTAGCCTTTGGAAGCGGTTCATGTCCACTGTTGGCAAAGAGAGAGCAGTGGCAAGCTCCTGGAGTGTCATGGGCTTAGTGTGCTTATGAAGGATGTCTGCTATTCCAAGCTCCACCACGCACTTGAGGGCCATGGACTCAATATAGCCATGGCCATATTTTGAGATTAGCATATGTGCTGCCATCAGCTCTTCTGTTTGCTTCTCCCTCTCCTTCTCCATGACTTGTATTGCAGAAGAACACTACTTCACATTCACATGCTCCATTCTTAATCAATAGTGTCTTTTGATTGATGAGAAATTGAACTGTGGTTACTTAAATCTAGTGGAAAGTCCAAGCATGGGAAAGAAATTCAGAAGAGGGCCCTTTCAGTCCAGCTACCAATGAAAGCGATCAAGAGAGTACTATTTGAAGCCACCTTCCAGTGAATGTGGATGGTACTAATAATAGGGAAAGACAACGTTAGTCATTACGCATACTTTTCCATGCCCAAACATACGCGGAAGTGGAAGGGGGGCCAAAGGCATCTTTTGACAGCCCGCCTCTACTTCTCTAATAATATAAAGGAGAAATGAATATTTCCCGCTTGCATGACTTTACACCAAGACACAAGATAAGGATATGAAAAGATCATGCTCATGGGAAATAAATTCAAAAGAGGGCCCTTTTAGTCCACCTACCAATTAAAGGGAGAGAGGACTTTTTGAAGCCACCTTCTAGTGAATGCGGATGGTACTAATAATATGGGAAAAAGAATGCTACTCGCCTAAATTCTCTATGCCCAAACACATGGAGAACTGGAGACGGGGACAAAGGAATCTTTTCACAGCCCGCCTCAGGCCACTTCTCTAATAATATAAAAGAGAAAAGAATCTTACCGGCTTGCATGGCTCTACACCTAGGCACAAGTGGGTACGAAAAGATCATACTACCTCCCCCACTCAGATGCCTCTCATGACCTCCCATTAGTTTATTCATCACTGACGCAATGACCATGCAAACGGACGGAATTCTGTAGCCATAATATAAAAGCTCAATTTCTCAAAGCTAAAAATTCTATGATTCTCCATCCTGAAGCCATTTCTTGGCTATTTTCCCCTTTCCCACGTTTCAGAAAAGGAAATAATCTGTATTCATTTGATCTTTATTGAAAACCTGTCCATTTGGGAAGAAATAAATGAAGAAAGCGAAGCTAACTCCATTAGTTGAAAGTTTCTTCTGGAGAAAATTTTGTCACAGTAAGGGGATGCCGGTGTCCCAGTCAAGAGAGGTGGCCTTTTGACCTCTCTCTCTCTCTCTCTCTCTCTCTCTCTCTCTCTCTCTCTCTCTCTCTCTCTCTCTCTCTCTCTCTCTCTCTCTCTCTCTCTCTCGTTTTGTGGAGAGAGTATTGCTGTTGATGTCAGTGAATTGTTGTTTGTGGCGATTGGTCTTCAAATTCTTGTGGTCTCTAGATTTATTTAGTGCTGAAATCCATTGGAGAACCTAAACTTGTGAATTATCAGGTAACTCTAAGCATTCCCTTTTATTGATTCGAATGCTACTGCTAAGTGAGGTAATTAAAATCTAAATGTTAAAATTTAATAAAGATTTCATTATCCTAACATTTTCTTGTAGCTATTATCACTTCAATCATGAAGTATACTTGGATGGATTTTGTAAATAGATATGAACTGTTACAAGAGGTCAAGAAAGTGTTAGGATTTTTATGTGGGCTTAACTGATACCGATTGATCCATTGGGGCCCAAGCAATTATAGACCCACTCTGATTAGGAAACTCCTAGCTCTTTCCATTGTGAGAGTGGAATAGGGTTTTAGGGATTCTATTATAAATAGAATACTGACGGTCCCTGCAGCCATTACTTTACTTAATGCCTTATTGGTTTTGGGAGCACGGCTTTCTCACAAGAGCAAGTGCACAAAAAGAAAGGAAACCCTAGAGTAAGAGGCTGCAGAAGATCTCAGTAGAAGGACTCCACTTGCGTAGTTCGCCATTGTCATCTTCATGGGAGTAATGTTTAACCACATGGGATAGAGGTTCATGATCTATGTTCATGGGACACAGGTCATGTCATGGTTGTCCCATTGATTATTATAGATATGGTAAATCTATATGGTTTGTTTTTTAGTGTAATACTTTATTGTTCTTGGTTTAGGGACTACACCCATGATTAATCTTTTATGATTTGTTTGATGATTAGTATTCTAAACATTATAGGGTTATTCATATGTTTAATATGGTAAAAGAATCCCCAACAATTGGTATCAGAGCCAACCCTTACAATGTTAGGATCAAGGAAAATTGATTTTGTATAGGGTTTGTATCCCAAATCATGAAAATCATAATTTTACTATTACTTAAAGATCCCATATAGGAAAACTTTTTTCACGAAAGTTGTAGAGCACGAAAAGACGGTCACAGCGGTATGCTGTAAGTCACCGAAAATCTCCGGATGCGCCGGCACGCTCCATTGGAAACCGGCTACCGGATGAGAGAGAAAAAAAATTTTAATTCAAAAAAAAAAACGGCCGCGAGTCATCACCGGGTCACCTCGAAAACCCTACCGAGTTAACCCGGGGTGCAGTGGGTCAACTCATGACCAACTCTGCTTGACTCGGTCAAAAGTTGATCGGATCGTTGACCAATTGACCTGGATTTTGACCCGGAATCAATACGCTCGAACCGGATTAGACGGGTTGGCCGAACCGGTTGGTTTGGGAAACTAGATTGATTTTGATCTATTTTTAGTTCTGCAACTTCAAATGGCTCGTACGGGCAAACGGTGAAG
Organism: Macadamia integrifolia; assembly: GCF_013358625.1. NCBI lineage: Eukaryota > Viridiplantae > Streptophyta > Magnoliopsida > Proteales > Proteaceae > Macadamia > Macadamia integrifolia. The sequence goes on from NW_024868441.1 coordinate 98,320, forward strand.
AATTTTTCACCCTGGTTTTTTCGTTGAGTCCAGTTTTTCATGCTCTTCGTTTTGATATATTATGAGCCTAGTTTTGATCAACTTTTATGATTTGTTTTGTATAAGTTACAAGTATGGGTGGTTAATGATTCTTTATGATTTTCCTATTAATTGGAAGAAATAAAAGAAAATCAACTCATACATTACTTGCATATCAGAATATGAACTTGTTTATTCTTGGTAATGTAGTTCATGCTTTTGTTTATGAATATTTTTATTCATGCTTAAACAATCCCACTTTTAGCTACCGGAATGAATTTGTAGACTATTACAATAAGATTGGGTGGAATCCACCAAAGTGGTAAAGTTCAACCTTATTGTAATAGAATACAAATCAAAGTCTTCTTTGTTTGAAAAGACAGAGAATAATGATTGGTAACAAAGTTGCTAATGTTCACCCAAAGGTGACATTATCAAAGAAAGGTTAAAGTTAAAGCAAGTGAAAAACAAAATAGGGATTTCTCAACCTAGAAGATGTTGTCCATCCAAAGATGGCGGTACTTTTCGAAAGTTAGAAGAAGTCTCGCAGTAATTGCAGAAACTTGAGTGGACCAGTATGTTTCAGACCCAAAGGTCAGGAATGTAGTTCCGGTTGACACTCTTGAAGTAATTGATAATTGAGCATTGTAATGTTTATTTTGTTAACAGTTACATGCTTGTTCTTTTACATGTAAATTGATATTTAGTTCATGTTTAAATAACCCACAAATTTAAGCTGCCAGGTGTAGTTGTAAGCTATTGCAGTGGAATTGATGGAACCCACCAAAGTGGTAAAATCTAAGATTACTGCAATAGGTTTACAACTCAAAGATTTTGTCTTATATTCAAAGACATAGAAAATTGTTAGCAGGAATTAGGTAATGTTTGCCCAAAGGCGACATTATCAAAGATAAGCATAAATGCAAGTGTACTCTAGGCAGACCTTAACCTAGAAGTTGTTATGCATCCAAAAGTGATAGTAATTTTCGAAGTTGAAGAGCTCCCACGGTCATTGTAGTTTTTGAGTGGACTAGTGCATTCCAGACCTAAAGGTTGAGATTGTAGTTCAGTTGACACTCTGGTTATGTTTAATGGTTAGTGATGTAATATTGGTTTTTATTGATGTTACATGCATTAATTAAATATCGAATGGATTATTCTTCCTTGAGTTGAACCATTAAGCTAATGTCTTTAAAAGTGGCTTGAGAATATAGAGGTCTACATATATCTCAAAGACCTAGTTTTCTATACTAGGAGAACCAAATCAATAGTTTGGTATTATGCTTTTAAAGCAAAGTTTTTTTGCCCTAAAAGGTATTGGACAGTTGATCAATGGCAATAGGGTGGATGAGGGTTTCATCACTATAACCATAAGTTATAGGTTTATTTAATGTGTTATTTTTTGTATTCCGATTGGATCAATTCGGATTTGTTGGGTTGGATTAGTGTCGATTTTGATCAATCCAATACCAAGTTCTCAAACACTGCCATTGTTCTCTGAAAACCTATTTATGAACATCAATTGATAAATGTTTGGTTTCTTTTGTTTTTGGGCATATGTGAACAAGTTTATATGTATGTCACGTTTAACGAATTGCATTCTCCAATAAATGGATTAATTTATGACTGGTCGAACCAAGTGGGAGAATAAAAGTATGGATCTTAAGCTATTTTATGTGGCTCGACCAGTGGGAGAATAAATTCGGTATACTAGGTTGCTAGTGGGAGGATGTTACTAGTAGAAGGTCAGTATACTAGGTTGCTAGTGGGAGAATAAATTCAGTGTTCTATATTGTTTTTCATGCAAAAGAATTATTTGGAGTTTTGCATTGATTTATTATTATCATGATATTGAATAATGATTTATGGGCTCAAATATATAGTAAATTCATATTCATGTCATTTTGTACTTGAATGTTTTGTTTGAAACACCCTATGATGGATAAATATATTAGAATTAAACTGGGTGTGAGATTCCGCACATTTTATGCTGCACAGTATATTTCTAGGAAGCTATGAAAGGATTTGATGGAATCCACCAAAGTGGCACATCCTATTATTTCATAGTTTTTCCAAGCGCAGCAAAGTTGGTGACATTTGCCCAAAGGTGATGTCACCCAAGTTAAAGAAAATACATGTATGGAAAGGACTATAACTTAGAGGTTTCTAAACCCACATGTGATAAAAGTAATTGTATTTTCACAGTAAATTTGGATTTACAAGAGGATCAGTACATTCTTAGCCCAAAGGATAGGAATGTAGTTACGGTTGTGACTCTTGTGTGTTTTATCTGCTAGATGTACATTTATTGTGTAGTTTATCTACTAGGTGTACATATTAAATTTTCTAGCCCGGTTATTTGGTGTGTATGATTCATACCTGAGATTCTTAGGGTTACTTGATCTGGTTTTAGCTCTCAGGGAACCCAAACAGGTGTTGTTGATGAACAAAGCACAACTGAAGGGAAATAGGAACAATTTTATTGCCCTATTAAGTTTATAATGACTTTGGAGTAATTTTGAATTGATTTTATCTTAAATTCTGTTCTCTGAATTATTTATGTACATTTATGCTTCATTTGTTTGTGTTGTCTCTGATTGTGTAAGAAACACATTAAAGCATACACTTCTGTACATATATTCATCTCTAATGTGGAAAACATGATAGGAATGAGTGAAACCCACCAAAGTGGTACATTCAGTTCAATTGTGTGTTTCCCAAGGTAAAGGTGACATTTGCCCAAAGGTGATGTCATCCAAGTTTATCGACAAAGTACTCAAGAGCCATATTTTCTGACATTGGTGTTATTGAGGTTTTTGACATGCTTGGTTAGTGGGAGTTTTATGATCTCATTTAACCAAAGATATCATGGTGGTAAAAGCCAAAGTTTAAAGGCTGTGCTTGTTAAGATTTATTGGCAGTGCTTAGCCAAGGTAATTGACGATATTTTGTCAGAATTTGTGATGTATGGTGGTATTTAGCCTATGTCCAAAGAAGTGGTGGTTTACCACAGGCGGTTTGCCAAAGTTTGTGATTTATGGTGGTATTTAACCTAAATCCATGGAAGTGGCAGTTAGCCATAGGCGGTATGCCAAAGTAAGATATTAATTCAAGAAAATGGCAGTTTGCCAAGTGTTGATTAATATCAAAGTTTTCTACCTGTGAGGTTTTCAAGGTAGGCTGATCTTTAGATCAAGAAATGACCTATAAGGAGATGTATATTTCATGTGATCACAGGTATGATATCAACTCCTTATATATACGTTTCCAGGCGATTTGGATTGATAATTTTCTATTGTCTGTAACATTAGATAGTTATATGCCGTATATTGAGGTGTATTTTCTACTATTGTTCAACAGTAGAGATTATTGATTGGATCAAAGTTTGTTTGAGTGGTGTTCAGTCTTGGGATTATTTGGCCAGGAGTCAATGGAAAGACATCAGTATCAGTGTAGCCCAAGTGGGAGATTGGTAGGATTTTTATATGGGCTTAACTGATACCGATTGATCCATTGGGCCCAAGCAATTATAAACCCACTATGATTAGGAAACTCCTAGCTCTTTCCATTGTGAGAGTGGAATAAGGTTTTAGGGATTCTATTATAAATAGAATACTGACGGTCCCTGCAGCCATTACTTTACTTAATGCCTTATTGGTTTTGGGAGCACGGCTTTCTCACAAGAGCAAGTGCACAAAAAGAGGAAACCCTAGAGTAAGAGACTGCAGAAGATCTCAGTAGAAGGACTCCACTTGCGTAGTTCGTTATTGTCATCTTCATGGGAGTAATGTTTAACCACATGGGACAGAGGTTTCATGGGACACAGGTACTTCTTTATTCCCATTTATGGTTCATGTCATGGTTGTCCCATTGATTATTATAGATATAGTAAATCTATATGGTTATGTATTTTAAGATGGGATACTTTATTGTTCTTGGTTTAGGGACTACACCCATGATTAATCTTTTATGATTTGTTGATGATTCATGTATTCTAAACACTATAGGGTTATTCATATGTTTAATATGGTAAAAGAATCCCCAACAGAAAGGTGTAGACTAAATTTCGGATCGACTTCCTCATTCGACTATGTAGCAAATGCCAGCATCTCTCTACATCTATCCCTCTACTCCTATAATAAGAAGGTGCCATTTCATGAAAAGGGGAAGAGGAGAGAGAAAGAGAGGCATTAGCATAAGTTACACAACTTTGAAGTGTTCTTTCTGCCTAAAGGGAAAAATAATTAAAGTTTAATACATGTTCACCAAAAAGCAAGTCCCACGTAAACTAGTCATCACTTGGTTTGCATATCTATTTGTGCTATACTGAATGGTGATGTGACACTCCAATCGTTGGATATCTAAAAAATGCTTTGAATGGGTCACTCGTCAAATTTTTAAATTCAAATTCTATATCCTCCCACAAATATTCATACATATTTATATTTGTTGTAATAAGCATATGGTTGATCTATAGTGGTGTGTTTAGTAGATAATTGACATCTTATTATAATCAGTTATAATTAATCAATCTTTTTGCATCGGTCTTTGCGTTAGTCCTTGCTTGGAACTTTCATATAGCCAACCCCATTAAGTTGCGATAAGGTTTTGATTGTTGTATCTCAGCCACATTTGATCATGTACTTGCATAGTAAAAACTTCTCTATTATGCCCATAGCAATGATCCCCTCCCAAAATTTTATTAGGTAGTTCTCATGCTCAAGGTATAAAATTTCAACAAGCCTACTAAAAACAAAGTAAACATAAATTGAAATTTCTATACAATTACTCTGTGAAAAGCACTAACAGAACAAATCTTTTCTTGAATTATAAATTATAATCCCCCTCTTTATAAATGGTATCCATTTTGAGACTTGATAAAAAAATGCTAGATTGCAAAATTTTAGATTGTGTAACACAGCCTAAATCTTGGTTCCAAGCTCCATCTGCCTTTACAGGCTTTTAAGGTTATACAGTTATACTAGCAGAGTGTCACAGACCCAAAACTCCTCCCTCTCCAATTTCACATTGGCCAGCTTTGGGGAGGGTCTTAGGTATGTGGGGATTTTCTTCCCCCTAATAGGTGCATCTTTTAGGGTTGTTGAATCGGACAGTGACAGCACGCCGATCTCGTACGGCCAATGGCAGCACAGGCTTTCCTCAACCATCTACGGCTAGGAAACAACACATATGCCCCTTATGCCTTTACTGCCTTTTACCTTATAAGGTTGTTCAGCTAACATTCCTTGAAGGCTATAATCCTCAATAAAATTGGAAAGCTAAACTTCCTTCTGGGCTTCACCTGCTCTACGTAAAAGAAAATACCCCAGTAAGATAGTGGGGAGAGAGAGATCTGGACGGTATTCTTTTGGCCTCCCTCTCATTTTTACCATATCCAGACCTGCTTCCTCTACATCATAGCTTTGAGCATCTGACTCAGGAAACACCTTATTTCCCTTTCTAGGTTTTCAGCTACTGAACAATATCTCTAACTTGATCTAATATGAAATTATGGTCTTTCTTCAGAAATTCTTCAGAAAGTTCTGCCTCTTGTTTATGTCAAGGTTTCCACTTGGCAATATCAACTTTATATATATTCTCTTGGGCGAACAGTGTTCTTGGACCTTGATCTTTAAAAATTGATGGAATGAAGCTGATGTACTGATTATATGTATTATGTACCACAAAATATTGCATTTCAATCAGTGGTTATGGGTAAAATGTAGTTGTTTAGCTCTCAGGTAATCCTATTATTCCTATTTGTTGATTAATGGTACTGTCATTATTTCAATGAGCAGAGAAGATGAGCAACATCATAGAATATCGAAGAAAACTGTTCCTGTGTATCATATCTCATACATGATTAGGGAAAAGGGCCAACTATCAAGGTTCATATTACAAGGCCAATTTTTGCCAATGTGGACGGTTCATTTGGTCATTCCAACAACTGGATAGAAGAGGAATCACCAGATACAAAGGCTCGATATCACATTTGGTGACCTATCTCAATGACATTTCCGAAGACCAACCCCCCCCCCCCGCCAAATAAAAAAAAAATCAGAAAGAAAGAAAAGGCCACAATTACAAAACTCTCCATATACCTCCTACGTAGACGATCAGTCCACTGATTTTATAACTCTAAAGGAATCCATAACTCGGCGCAGGTCATTTTCCTCCTCTTGAAAAACATTTTCAGGTGTCTGCAATCTCAGTTCATATAATCGGTTGTTTCCAACTCCAAGTACTGAAAGATAACGCCGATCCCACTCAAGGCGTGCAACTCTGTCTTGTGGCATAACAGCTAACTCATTATTGTTTGCATATGACTTAATGTTTACCTGCATACAACACACATAGCATAAAATTTAGGAGAAACGTTCAATCAAAAGCCTAAAGTTGATTGAAAAAAAAAATATCAAATCAAATCAAAATCCCAACAATGTGATCTCAACCATTTGGAAAGCTGGTCTCTAATTTACAGCTAATTCAATAAGGCACCCCTTTAGGGACCTCCAAGCATAGGAATTAGCCATTTATTTGGATGTAGTAGAACATCATACGTAATTACTGATTCGAGATGCACAATTGGTCCAACCTCAACTTCGTAGTACATCTTCCCATCATCTGCAACTCTTGAGGATGTAGAAAGCACGTTTGATTCACGGCGGACACCAAGTCTAGTGGACATCAACTCGGTCAAATACTGCTTAAGTACTTTCTCAGCGGCTATTTGTGGAGGACCTAAATCTTCAACACTTTTGTACCTGGAGGATGAAGGAGAAGATAGTTCCACAGAGAGATTCTCGTCAAGAACAAAAGGGTCCCTGAAGAATATATCTGCACCTGCACCCCTGACTTGAATCCAGTTCTGAGGGTAAAAGAATGTATAACCATCAAAGGTATCCACATGTTCCCTGAATCCAACAGAAGGCTGAGCTAATGTGATATTGTGAGAGCCCAGTTGCAATGAGATAACACCAGAAAACATCAAAGCCATAGCTTTCCTCCTCGAAACTGTAACGTCTTTAGTCTGATTATAAGAAAAGATTTACTGTAAGAAGCCAAGGCAGATAAAATAAAATTGGATACAGATTTGAAACCTGTAGATCAAATAAAGCCAAGTAAATGCATGTCAGAAACTTAACATAATGGAAGGAGAAAAAAAAAATGAATGCATAGTACATTGAAGTTGCAATATAAAGACAGAGGACCACATATCAAGACCCCAGGGAGGTTGAATATAAGTTTATTTAAGAAACATAGTGAGATAGCCACATTCTCAAAGCAGCTCATGGCTCATCAATCCAAACAATTACACAGTTGAAAAACATCCCACCAGAATAAACTCACTTTAAAATTAAAAGTGCTATGAAAACCTATGAGCTAAAATTGCTTGCTTTTGAACATCAATGATTTAACAACTGATGTGCCCTGCAGGAAAAATATATTATTCACAATGCCATGGTCTTCTAATTAAATGGAATTTAGTCCTCGTTTATTGGAAGAGTCCATTAATCAAGATAGTCTAAGAAGAAGAATACATGCATAGTCAACTTGACAGAGAATTGCAAACTTTACCGAGTACGCCAAGAGACTTGGGTCTTTTTACAGAATCCAACAGACTAATATCTCTAAATATTTATACTTATTAGCGAAATCCTAAAATCCCAATCCTAGAAATTATTGCAATTGAGCGTTGACCTAGATGGGTCCTGTATTAATTTGGCATCAAATCTCAGTTACCCACATCACTGTAATACAAGGATTCAAGGTTCTACATATAAGATCTGATCACTTCCAACTGAATATCTATCTGGACCGTTTAATAAACAGTTTCACTTCTTAAAGCCAAAACCAAACCGAATAATAAATGGTTTCACTTATTAACCAAAACCAAAGTGGTTAATAAATGGTTTATCAGTTCCGATTTTAAGTTTTAACAGTTCAATTCAATTTCAGTAAATGGTTTCAGTTTGCAATTCACATCCTTGATTTAAACCGTGGTATAATATTATTGCCTAAGAAAAATAGCATTGAACTCTTTCGTTTAAACAATCACCATATAGAGTGAATTTGATACAATGCAATTCAGTATGTTTGCTCTCCATTGCCAACCATCAACAGAATCCACATCCTCAAGTCATTGGCAAAACCTCGAAAAAAGGAAAAGCCAAATATCCATGATAGCAATGACTTGGTATTACTCCTAAGACTTAACTCTTTTTTTTTTCTTTTTTTTTTGGTTATATCTACAACAAGGGAACTGCCCAATGGGACTTTACTCACACACACACTAGAAGGGGATGGGGATGCATGTGACAGGAGTTGATCCCTAGACCACAAACCTGGCGCCTGCTTTACAAGCAGAAGCTGCAACCAGTGCGCTATGCACCGGATTCACTCCTAAGACTTAACTCATGTTATGAAGGTGTTAGATCAAACACCAAAAAACACGAATAAAGAGAGACAATAGATCCGTACGACACAGAGATTTAACGAGGTTCACATACCAGGGTGGTGTGCTACGTCCTCGGGCGAAGAAGAAGATGATTCACTATGCAGAAGAAGGATTACACCCTAGCAGCGGCGAGGAAGAACTCGCCCTGAAACCCTAGCTTCGTGAAAACCCTAGAATACAATGACTCTCAACAAGCAACAGTACATCATATATATATACTCCAAATAGCGGTTCGACCCATCGGGTCACGGTCGATCCGGTCGAACCATACCGCGGGGGCTACGCCCCCGCACCCCCATACGAGATACGAGATCAGTGATGGGCACCGGGCTTGGGCCTATCGGCCCAAGCCCTCTACTTCCATCACAGATCTCAGAAAAATTCCCATTCGGGTCGCCACCAAAATATGT
>NW_024868442.1:0-20561 GCF_013358625.1 Macadamia integrifolia
GGATTTCATATAATTACCTCATTTGCTGCAGAAGCAGCACCAAAGTAAATTGTTCTACCACAAGAGAGAAGGCAGAGGTTGTCAAAAAGCTCAGAGACTTCAAAGGTAGGTTGATGGATAGATGTGATGACAGTCTTTCCCCCTTGTTGAGCAAGGTTCACAATTCTTTTCATGACATGGTAAGATGCTGCACTGTCAAGCCCGCTTGTTGGTTCATCTAGGAATAGAAGCTTAGGGTGTGTCAATAGCTCAATGCAAATGCTCACTCTCCTCTTCTGCCCACTACTAATCCCTTTGGTGCCCCTTCCCCCTATACGTGTGTGCATCTCATCTTGTAAACCCATTTCTTTTATAGTCATCTCTGCTCTTTCCTTCTTCTCCAACCTCGACATTGAATTAGGTAGTTGTAGCTGAGCAGAGTAGTATACAGCTTCTTCAACTGTTAATGTTGTCATTAGAAGATCATCTTGAGTGACATAAGCCTAAACAAAGGGAAAGGCAAACAACAATGTTATAGTTGAGAAATTGAAGCAATACAAAATTTACAGTATTCATTTAAGGTTAACTATAATCATCATGTGCACGCATGTGTAAATATCCATCCCGAATACTCAAACTATTGGGTGGAGGGAGGGGATGTAAGGTTGGTTTTGGGAATTAAATAGTCCCTCCCCACCTAACCCACAACCCCCCACCCACCCCACAACCCCCCACGGCCCCACCCATTAACATCTAATTCAAGAGCAACTCAATGATGGAGGTGTTTGTTGCCATTTACTGAACTGAGTTAAGCAAAAGATCTATTTTCTTACTGAAGTCCCATATGCTAGAGTTTGTTTTACACCATTGACAAGCATATTTCCATGTAGCCTTGTGCTTGGACCTTGACGCCCTGCCATGGGAACTTTGTATTAGAATGTGTTTCATAAGATCTTCACAAAATCAATTTTGCAGAACTAGATCAAGCAACCAAACAATTATTAGTAAGGGGAAGAAACCGGATAAACACTTTGGAGGAAGATGGCTCATAGCTATTTTCTTAGTTGTTGGGACTTGTATAAGGAAATTCTTGTCAAAGGGTATCAAGGAAATAACGGAATACCTTTTCATGGATGTCTAAACCAACATAAAGGTTGAACAGAAAGTCCAGCCAAGGCATCCTCAAGGGAAGAGAATGTCTAAACCAACATAAAGTTTGCCTTCTACAAGGGATCACATCAATGCATAATCTAAGAAATAACATAAGAGATGGAAACAGAGGAATCTATCTTAATTCACCTAAGCTCTGTGACCTGGTAGGATTCCTAGTTTTAAGAGTCTACTAGAACTTAAAACTCAAGAGTGAGCTTGTGAGATAATGGTATTCACCTGCCAAGGCATCAAGAAGAGTAGATTTGCCACAACCAGAAGGACCCATAATGGCCAAGACCTCTCCAGGCTGAGCATACCCAGTAAGCCCTTGAAGGATTGTTTTACACCCACTTCTTCCCACGGTGACTGTCACCCATAGATCCTCCCATGTCAAGAAAACACCTTCTCCATTCAACTCCAGACTAACCATATCACTCTTAGCAGAACTTGCTTTTACAATGGCTTTCTGCAATGGATCGATTTCCAGTAGTTCAGTTGGAGACGTAATTTCTGTATCAAAGTCATCCTTCTCCAACCCCTCCTCATCTTCCAAAATCATCTTGTGTTCATGACAATTTGATCCTACTGAGCTTGAATTCGAACTGAAACTAGAGAGGTCAATTTCAGAAGCCATTGTAGCAGTCGCTGGTCAAGGCCGTTACAACTAAAGGTAATGGCCAATAGATAGAGTGGTTATTAATATGGCTTTGTCCTATCCTAAACATGCTCGAACTCTATCTCTTAGCTCTAACCCTTACCCAAAATTCTGCATTGACCATAACAACAGCATTAGCTGCTCAAGGCGTGACAAGTAGTCACGACTGTCTGCGCATCGAGCAGTTTTTATAGGCTTAGGGCCTACGAAAGAAACTGTTAATATAACTCCAAGAGTCTCAGTCCTATATTTACTCGAACTCCTTCGCATATAAACTTCCTTTTCCCACTATAATCTGGATCAGGTTCATGCACAAGAACATGTCCTTGGTCCGTGGATTTAAAATTCATTAAATGCAGAAAGAGAAAATAGATTCTAAATCTATGGACTACGGATCTCATAGATGAACCTAATCCGGTATCTTATTGTATAAGGGGAGGGACATGAATTTAGTAAATGGTTTTTTTTTACTGTTTTACCATTGATCCATTCTGATCCACTTAGACGAATATCTACGGTTTCCTACGTGGACAGTGTAGGAAGGAATCTGCATACTTCACCAATGAAGGATTAAAAAATGGTATCAACTATTTGGATCCAAATAGGGTCAGAAGAGATGTCATAGTGGGCCCCCTATGTTTATTATGTAAGAAGGGTATGAAAGAATCTGTAAAAGGCAGTGTAGCAATTTTTTTCCTCATCAAATTTTTTTTTTGGAGTTCTCACTTGCGTATCTTTATACCTAGACACGGGCGCACAAAAAGACTCTGCTGCCCCACCCTATGTGCTAACGATGCTTTTGTGAGGCCTCCTAATGGTCTATGCACTGGCACAATGGCTGCACAAGTGGGTAACGTTTTCTTACCCAATTTTTTTATTGGAAACTTTCTTTTTAGATCATAGTTGTAAAACCAGGTTTTAACTCGTCAGAGTATCTTGAGTCGAATAAAAAACTCATGAAACCTGGTCAGCTTTGTTATGTCCATCCCTCCCTCCTTTGTATGCATGGTGAGCTCTCTCATTTTCTCGCTACTATGCCCACCAAAATCCTCTACAGAGCGCTTTTGAGGCTTCCTCTCGTTGCCATGGCTTGCTCTCCTTCTCTAATAGAAGGCGACAATGAGTTTGGAGATCTCTACAGAGACATCCTTCCACCCTTTTCTCTTCAACAACCTCTGCTTGGAGAGAGACGATTCTTGGGGAGAACAATGATGGGGCTTCGAATTGGAACAATAGTAGAAGTGATTGGATGAAAGAGAGAGCATGAAGAAGAAAAACAATTCCAGTTATGGACTCCCTCTTTTTTCTCGTTTTCTGTTGAGGTGTCAGAACCTACCAAAATTGATATGAGCTTATTGGATCATGTTTTGACTGAGGTTTAGCTAGATTAAAATCAAGTTGGACTGCATTAAAATGATAAGACACTAAACTGAACTTAAAAAATGGGATAAAAAATGACAACCCGATAAGAAGCGGACACCAACTTGAAATTCATAAAAAATCACAATTTTTGCACATTTTTTAATAAATTTATATGGTAAATCGAAATCAAACCGATAAGAAACCGAAATTGAATGAAACCAAATCAAAATTGGTGCATCCTTAGAGGTTCATGTCTCAACTCCACTTGTTCTCACATCAAAACCTACGAAGTCTAATTAAATCCAATCCAAATTGACCGATTGACGCCGTGGCTATTTCCAATAATATTTTTTTCTTTTTCTTTTTCTTTTTTTCAATAAATGCTTAAACCAGATTCTTAAAATTAATTTAATTACTCTTCATTTCTTGTTAAACACTAATTTTTAAAAAATTTTAATGAATTTTCATATAATTTTTTTTTTTCTCTTCATGCACATATTATTGGGCAATAGAATCCTTGCCACTTGTGGGGCCACTGGCAAGCGTGCAGGCCAATAAACAGGCAGGGGTTCTTTTCTCCTTTAATATATATAAAAAAAAAAAATAAAAACAAATAACTTGCCATCACTAAGTTTGACCAAGTTTGACTCCCTCGACTCACCAGGTTTTCTTCAGAACGAGTCATATTCTCATAGAAGCAAAATTTCAACTTTTTTTCCTCCTCTCATGGTAATTGAAACTTTCAAAATTACCCCTAATACCCTAACTTCAGGCAACCCTAATTGAGAATAGGATTTGAGTTGTTTTTATAGCAACTCACTTGCGTTTGTTTCCCATTAGGTCACTTATCCTTCCTTTTTTCATGTTCTTGGCAACCAAGTAACTGCGCCATTCCATTACTGTTGCCATCTGAGTTTGCCATCGCAGAGTCACTGCTTATTTGCTGCTACTGCTTAAGTTCACCCTGCGCAATCAACCATTCTGAAAATCACTACACAAGCCGCACCATCTCCCCATCTCTAAACCATCTCACTACGCCTTCTCAAAGCCAACCCCATTACTACCCCACACCCACCGTCCCTATTTCAGATCTGGGTCACTCCTCTTAAGTATCAATACAACCCATCATCTCTTAATATTGCCTGCACCAACCCATTATCTCTTATAGCCCATGCACTATCACAATCTCCTTAGCCATCCATCTCTGATGCCAACAAGGCAACAACCAACTGTCTCTTCTTTAATTTCCCTTCTCTTTTTTTTCTTCTTCCAAAACCCAACCACTATCAACGTGGCCTCATCCCACCATTACTCATCTCATAACTCTCCATCCACATCACCACAGACAATCTCCTCATCGCATAACCTACCACCCTGATCATCCATTACCAGAACCATAACCATCGCACACCATTGCCATGGAGTCCAATGCTTCTACCACTCCCACCCTCCCCACTCCCGTCTCCTCCCCTCCTCTCCTCTCCTCTCCTCTCCCTTACCCATGCCCACCACTATCTGTCTCTTGAAATTAACATTCAAGATTTTTTAATTTCTATTTTGGGAGACTCAGATTTTCTCCTTTCTCAAAGGACAAAACTTACTTGGTTACCTTGATGCCTCCTTATTATATCTCTCACAAAGGAAGTTCTCCCCCTTGCCATTGACAAATCGTCAAGCAAAGATATTCTTGATACACTCACAAACACTTTGGATCAACCTCTATTACTAAGATACTATCCCTATATCTAGCTTTCTAAGATCTTGAAACACCTCGATCCTACGTCAAGAGTAAACCCTTCACTGCTTTAAAATGTGTTGCGATCATGGAAAGGGCTCAGTCTCTTACCCTAGTTGATGTGAGATTAAAGAGCTTGTCCCCGTAACATCTTTCATTTTTTTCTTCCAACCTTCTTTTAGACCAACCCCACACCAAAAGGCGAGTCCTTCATGGTTTTAAAATGTATCTTGGCCATGAACGGGTGTTACGAGTTATCAAAACTTTGTAACACAAGGGGTGGGGGGGGGGGGGGGGGCAAATAAAGGAGAATATAGCACTAAATATATATGTATACTTCTTAGACGTAGATTAAAAAGCAAGTGAAAAAAAAAAAAAGAAAATATACCATATTCGAAGAGTAATTGGATATTTCAAAATTCCAAAGGAGGAAAAGAGTTGAAAATTTTCTTTACTGGGAATTTAAAATAATAATAATAATAATAATATATATATATATATAGAGAGAGAGAGAGAGAGAGAGAGAGAGAGAGAGAGAGAGAGAGAAAGAGAGAGAGATTTTATATAGGGTATAGGAAATGGACAAAGAAAACCCCATCATGCATGTATAATGACGATTTAGGAAGCAGTAGTAATGTGTTTCCTAATTTTAACTGGCCGTAACTATTTTCCTTTGACCATTATTCCTTATATATGTTCCCATTGTTAATGATCAATTATGCTTAATTTTCAATAATTTGTTTCTAAATAAAGGGTATATATATATATATATATATATTTTTTTTTTTTTGGATACTAACAAATCATGGTAATGCATTTAAATGATAACAATCTTAATGTTATGTCAATATTTACCAAAATATCATCAATTATATAAAAAGATACTATTTTGTGAAGCTATGGTTGGTTCAAAAGTTTTTAATTCTGGTTTTCATTACATTCATTGTATCCAAGTGGCATGGAATGTTGTTCCTTCTATATTTTTGGATTACAAAGTACCATTGGTTACTGAAGATAACCTTTGGGGCAAATTTGATGGCTGTTATTATCTTATATAAAACAATAATAAAGTGTGTCCTAATTTTCGTTTACCAAAGCTATATTTACAAAAATGTTGCAGATTATGAAAAAGTTCATATAAGAGATGTGATTGATTCTTAGTTCAGTAGCAATGAAAAGCTTCTTTAGGAAATGCAATTGATTCTTATTTGTTAGTATTTACTTTCCTCTCACAAATTTTTTCTTTCCTCCCTTCATTAAATTTGTGGATTCTTTTTCTTTTCTCATTTGATATATTGCTTCTTTCCCAATATTGACTTCGCATATAAGATGCCACCATAAGTAGGCAGTGTGTAAATCCCACTCCTAAATCAAATTTGATTCTTTTTTTTGGTAGCAAAATCATACTAAAATACTCTATCATGTGCAAAAACACATGGTTTGCAATAAAATGACCATCAACTATTTCAGGGCACATTGGTACAATTAACTAATATATTTAAAAGAAACGTGATTCATTTATATCTATCATGTGATTTTTAATTTTCGATCGTGCAGTGATGTTTACTGCATGATGGAGGAAAACTTTGTCCTATTCTCAAATAAAGAATAATGATTAAAAATATGAGAAATAGTTTCATAGTGACCGTACCCTAAAAGCCAAACCACGTGGACTAATTGTTTAGCATTTGAATTGTTGGACAAGTGGGGGATGCCTTGGATATGTCACCTATTAAATTTGGTGGCTTCTTCATACATATATAAATGATTTTGAAAGTGTCACATTGATATATTACTTCAAACCATGATAAACGTTGATCGGTATTGATAATATTTCTATCGAATTTCGAACTATAATTGAACAAGAAAATGACGATTATTAATAATATGATGGAAGGGTTTCACCTATGTCATTATTGAAAACTTATTTTTGGTGCACAACCCATGGAGGAAAGGACTTGCCGGAGCCTTAAATTCATAAAATTATGAGGGAAAAGGAAAAGGTTAGGCACATTTCTGACTGTTGAACCATGTGTCCGCCTCTCTCCTTCCAGTTAGAAGACCCCGTTCACATGTGTTTTCCGTTTACTAACTTACGTGGAAGAGGTGGTATACTCAACTCTTGCCCAACTATAAATATCTAAAAAGGTTGTGGATCATCAAAAATACAAAGAGTAGAATAAAAAGGACACGTACATGATACTGCACATGAGAAGAACTTTTGTTGTTGTTGTTGTGGTTGGGGTTGTGGTTGGGGTGGGGAAGGTATACCTTTTGTTAGAGCCGTTTTGGTTGGCTCATTTTTGTTCTCTCTTCAAGAGAATCCTACTCACATGGAAATGTGGTCACAATTAATGTTTTGGTGGACTTGTTCTGGTGAGGAATGGGAGGTTACCACTTCCACCACTCAATGATGAATTACTAATGGATGAGAACTAATGCTAGTAATACATGGTCCTTAAAAAACCTTTAAGTACATTTTTTTTACTCTATCTTACTAAGCGTCATTGGTCAATGGCCACTCTACTGTGTGCTAGTAGGACCAATAGTCATCTACTCCTACATACACGCATTCACTCGTCCTTCCATATGATAACCTTCTCCCTTGGGCGCTAACTCCTCAAGCCAAAACTGTCACCACTAGGCTAAGCCTGTAGAAGTATTATGCACACGTTTGATTTAATTCTTAAGTTTATTGTAATTTCAATAATGATTACCTTATTTTAATTTAATTCTTAACTTTATTGTAATTTCATTTTACTTTTAAATTATAATTTATTTTATTTTATTTTTGACGAGGAATAGGTGGACAGCATGACGATAATGAGGTTTTTTTTTAGGAAATCTGTTTCTAACAGAGGTGGTTCCAACTAATTGTTGTAACCAACATGAAAAGTTTGAGGGTCTTTTCGAACATTCATAAATAAGGGGAGTAATGAAGAGTAATCCATTTACTATCCTGCAAAAATATTTAAAATTTAGCTAAATTAAGCTAAATCAGAATATTCTATTTTTGTTACAAAAAAAAAAAAAAAAAATCTATTTTGCATTTATGGTCACTAAACTTATTTTATTTTATTTTTAGATTAGAGTCTTTATTATTCTGTTGGTGTGAAGTGAATCACTTTCTTTTGGTTGAATTGACGTGTTGCAGGATGAGAGGAAGGACTTTAATTTCCATTAATTCCCGTGCTATAATCTAATGGATCTTTTAAGTTCCTATGAATGGCTTAAATTCTATTTTACACTCGAAATGGCATCCAAATAGGCGAATTATATTGGGTCAATTCCATTTCAACCCTACTTATTTTTGTTAATAAAAATGGACTCTTAAGTTATAAGAGATCCAAGTGAAGTGGGTTGGGCCATGAGATACCATGCCCAGCCTGACTTTGTTTAGTTTGGATCAAGATGGGCCCGAAGTGCAAGATCTCTTTTGGTACAAACAACAAGGTTATTGTGATGTGGGAGAAGAAGAATAGATTTCATTTTTAGGAAATCAGTTGTCCAGATCTATTTATAAATGTGTAATGGACAGCTTAGATTAGTTTGAGAGATTTGGTGATCTCACAAACGGTTTATTACAAGAATCACGACCCTTGGCCCATGTTGAGAACTTTCTCATCATTGCCCAAATACCACCATACGGGAAATCTGATGGGTCCAAATTTTGATTATATGAAGGTCCCATTCTTATGTGTTAGGTTTTTTTTCTTTTTCTTTTGGGAGGGGGTGTTTAAGGGTCAAGGGCCTATGGGCCATTACATAGTAGACCCACATAGGGGTTGAAGGCCTATGGGTAATTACATAGTAGATCCACATAGGGTCAAGTGTAGATCCACCGCGGAGTCAACAATAGGGGTTCAAGGCAACACTTCTTGCAAAACAAGGAAATTGGTGAAAACCAAACACCAATGCACTTTAGAGGAATTGATCAAATGATCAATCCTTAGGCAGGTATTGAGAACCAAACGAATTAATAAATAGAGAATCGTGTTTCACTTGAAACACTCTTTAAGGAATTATGTGACCAAACACATCGAGGTATCAGTGTAAATGTAGTTTGACAATTAGCCAAATAAAATTTAAAAAATCTAGGAACTTAAAAGAGTGTTCTGTAATGGTCAAAGTACCTTGTATGTGCATGGATATACATGGGGATATTTGATTGAATTGGTATGAAATTTAACACATGGCTATTCCATACTATGTCCTCTCTATCCAATAGTTTGAATAGTTACATCATCCAGTCATGTGGCATAAGAAAAATGGGCCTAGGCCTCACAACATTAGACCATTTAGATGAAACCATTTTGCCCATCGGAATAGATCAAAACAAAGCAAATCTCAAGAACTTCAAGCTTCAGAGTCGGTTACCCAAACACCAAGAACGATTTGAATGAGAAACTCGTGAGTAATAGAGCTTAACATAAAATAAATAAATAAATAAATAAAAAATTGACTAGTTCTTTTCCACTGCTGTTGTGGATGACTTCTCCAATATGATAAGTGTATTCTTCTGGGGAGGAACAACAAAGGAAGCTTTGATGATTGGCTTAAGTTTCTCAACACTCTTTATGATCCCAAAGAACATTAGTCGATACACCACCACCATCCAAAACAAGATAGCTAGATCAACCCACTTAGAGTAACCCATCTCCATTTCCCATATATTTCTTAGAATCTCATCTCCAGTGATGGTTGCTGACCCTCCTACTTGGTTATTAGGAAAACTTAATCCTAAAAACTCATTTTTGTACAACCCTTGGTTTGCATACTTGTCAAAAGAAATATAGTAAACTGGGTATTTCCACAAAATTTTAGGGAGACTATTTGGCATTCTAAAGAAACCAACATTCAACATCATCACCCCTTGAATTCCAGCTCCTATGATTATACCCATTAGGAAATCTGGAACAGTACTTGCAACTATCATCATTAAACTCTCCACCAACATTATACACATGAAGAGTGTCAAAGCAAAGTATGCGAAGTGATCAATTCCTCTCTGAAGATCAACAAGGTAATACGCAATTGCCCCAGGGATCAAAGAATTTAAGATCAAGTAAGGAATGGAAGAAAGTGTGTTGCCAATAACGAATGCACCGACGCCGTAATGCCCATTCAATCTTTCTCTTTAAAATATCTGAATTGAAAACAAAGCCTAGAACATATATCATTACAAGTTAACAACAATACCTTTCAAAAAATTAAGCATTTTAATCACTAAGGCCAGCCTGAGTGAGATTTGATTTGAGCTCACCTTCATGTCCTCAACAAAAGAAGGAAATCCACCAATGGCCATGAATGTTAAAAAGCCACTGACAAAACTGAGCATCGAACATCTAGCCTGAAATTACAAGAGTTAACCAAAATGTTAATGTTGTAATGCACTATTGATCAAAATGTACTGCTTCATGTTCTTCATCTATTAACAAGCCATAGGGGAGATGCTCTTTTAACTTCAATGTCTTACCTGAATTGATCTGTAGCTGTGACCAATGTTATAGAAGATAGTGCCTACACATAAGCACAGAGCAACATAGATTGCAAATCGCAACCAGTAATAGCCTAGATCCCGAAACATATTAACGAAGGATCTCTTTGTAAGAACGATGGATTGAGTGAAAAATCCTGCTTGACTTCCCTTTTTCACCATTGCTGCTCCTTCCTACAAAATGAAAAAAAGTATTTTATATATTGGTCTAATTAGCATCATATACTGTGCAACAATCATTAAGCAAGATGAAAATCAGCTGATGAGTTGATTTCATATGTACCCTTTTACATATCTCAGCTACCCATCCTTGAATTTGCTGGTATGTTGTGGATGAATTGTATGACTGAACAAGGATTTTGATAGCTTCTTCTGTGGTCATGGCTTCAGTTTTAGGACCTTGTTCAATGTCATATACAGACAGTACTAAAGAAGTTTAAAGTCTGATTGAAATGCTATAAAAAAGATGACAGTGGATTACTTTTTATTACCTGTTCAAAGTCTTTGTTGATTGTCCTAAGGAAATGATCAGATGGGTTCATCATTGTTGGGCATGGGAAACCATTCAATGCGAAGAACTGCATAAATCAGAAGAAATAAACCATTATTCATAGAAACAAGGACAGAACAAATTGAAAAGAAAAGCTCTAGATATTAATAGTCAAATTCTCATTTTGGTGATTTAATTACATCATTAGCCCCAGAAGCAGGACCAGAGTAAACTGTTGTTCCACTTGATAGAAGACAAAGACTTTGGAAGCGCTCACAGACTTCACTACTGGCTGTTCATGACATGGAAGGATGCTGCACTGTCGAGTCCACTTGTGGGTTCATCAAGAAAGAGAAGCTTTGAGCGTATTAAGATCTCAATGCAAATGCTCACTCTCCTTTTTTGGCCACCACTTAGTCCTTTGACACTCCATCCTCCTATTCTTGTGTTAATGGCATCTTGCAATCCCATCTCCCTTATGGTGGACTCTGCTCTTTCCTTTTTCTCAGCTTTTGGCAGAGTCTGGAAGTTGGAGTTGGGCAGAGTAGTATACAGCTTCTCTGACCGTTAGAGTTGTCATCAATGTATCATCTTGAGTCACATAGGCCTGAGGATCGAAATGGCTGCTCTTTAGTACAACTTACAATGAGATTGTAGTAAAATTCGTAGTAAAATGTCTTCAAAAACTTGATTTATGATGGCTTCATCTGTTGCAATGGAAATGAAAATTTTCAAACCTAAAATATTTTTGTATTCATCATCTCTTTTTATTTGGTCAAAGAAGGTGGAGTGACGCGTCCACCAATCAAAATATATAATCACTAAATATGATAATAGATTTAGAACTCAATTTAATTACTTTCATCCATGGTGAGAGAGAATCTCTTCCCTCATCATTTTGCTGGTTAGAAAAAAATCCTATGGCTATACCAATTATTTTTTGGACCTTCCAATAGTAAGGGGAATAATTATGGGATCATAATGGTGGACACGAGCTGAGGAATATTTGTCAATACCAATCTAGATTTCTTCATTTCATTTTCTTTCCCTTTCCCATTCTTTTCGTCCTTTGTTGCTAACCTGAGATGAATTTTCAATTGGGAAGCCTCATTTTTTTTTTTTTTTTTTGATAGCGTAGTTGGAAAGTTCCATGATGATATCCTTTTGTAGACATGACTTTGACTTTGACTTTGACAAAGGCTAAACATATATAAGAAAGGTCAAAGGTAACCAAAATGTTTCTTATGGTAAATTGGGCACATATTATGAATATTAGCCTAGCCTAGCCTAGCCTAGTGATAGCAGCTTCGATTGGAAGAGCTCACGCTCAGGGGAGAAGATTGTGGGTTCAAATCTGTTGTATGCAAATGTATACATAGGAGTAAGTGGCCATTGACTCTATTGCTAGATACAATATAAAATATGTTAAGTCTGTCTCGAATTCTTGACCCGTTTTGAAGATTGACCCGATCCGACATATTTTGGTGGCGACCCGAATGGGAATTTTTCTGAGATCTGTGATGGAAGCAGAGGGGTTGGGCCGATAGGCCCAAGCCCGGAGCCCATCACTATCGGCACAACCCCTCTGCTTCCATCACTGATCTCATATGGGGGTGCGGGGGCTACGCCCCGCGGTATGGTTCGACCGGATCGACCGCGACCCGATGGGTCGACCCACGTTTTTTGAGTATATATAATGTACTGTTGCTTGTTGAGAAAGTCATTGTATTCTAGGGTTTTCACGAAGCTAGGGTTTCAGGGCGAGTTCTTCCTCGCCGCTTCTAAGGTGTAATCCCTCTTCTGCATAGTGAATCATCTTCTTCTTCGCCCGAGGACGTAGCACACCACCCTAGTGTGTGAACCTCGTTAAATCTCTGTGTCGTACGGATCTATTGTCTCCCTTTATTCGTGTTTCTTGTTATTTGATCTAACAGGTAGGTATGGTTCCAGTTTGTTTTCAGTTTCTTACATAGGTTTATAATTGGATTGGTTTTGGTATTTTGTCTAATTTGGATTCAACTTTTCATATAAAATGTATACAAAACTATGCAAAATTTGTTTCCTTTAATAAATTTCGAGCTGTTTTCGGTGTTTTATCAGTTTGGTTTCATTTTCGATCCAAGTTTTGAGCTGATTTCAGGTTCATTCAGTTTCTTGTGTTGTTCGATTTGATTTTGGGGTTGCAATACTCCAAACCAAAACCGACCCAATAAGACATTGGTTTGGTCCTTATAGGTTCAGTCTGGCCGGTTTACTGGTTAGGTCCAGCTGGTTTTCCGATTCGATTTAGGTTTTGACGCCCCCTATAGGCCTATACTAAGGTCCTTAAAGGCAAGTATTCTGTCAGCGTTAGCTCTCAGGTACCACTCAAGTGAGATGATACCAAACGTGGCTAATAGCTAATTGTGTTCGAAAGGTAGTGTAATTTGTTTTTCTGGATACATAAGGTAGTGTAATTTTGTTACTGAAATTTAGACAGGTCTTTGTATTGGACTTTGGTTGTCGATCAAATATGTCAAAAAGGCATATAGTAGAGAAAATGGTGAACATCATGAATTGATTAAGAAACTGAAATCCCAAATTTCATTATAATTTATTGAATCAAGGAAAGAACAGGGCACACAGCTAAAAGACTTAACAAAAGAATAAACTAGAACCCCGAACAAAAGAATGATCACCCCCGAATTATTGTTTAGGATCACTCCTGAAATACATGAACACTTAATCAACATCAACCCACCTCCTGGTAGGTTCATTGATTCAGAAACTAGAATTCCAAAAAATGAACATAATAGAGCTTAATATACAACAAATAAGAGAACAAAATTGGCTAGTTCTTTTCCACTCCTGCTGTAGATTCCTCTAACATGATATGTGTCTTCTGCTAGGGAGGGACAGCAAGGGCAGCTCTGATGATTGGCTTAAGTTTCTCAACACTCTTTATGATGCCAAAGAACATTAGCCGATACAGAACCACCATTCCAAACAAGATAGCTAGATCAACCCACTTTGAGTAACCCATCTCCACTTGCCATGTATTTCTTAGAATCTCATCTCCACTGATGGTGGCCGGCCCTCCTACTTGGTTATTAGGAAAAGTTAACCCTAAAAACTCATTTTTGTAGAACCCTTGGTTGGCATACTTATGGAAGGCAATGTA
Organism: Macadamia integrifolia; assembly: GCF_013358625.1. NCBI lineage: Eukaryota > Viridiplantae > Streptophyta > Magnoliopsida > Proteales > Proteaceae > Macadamia > Macadamia integrifolia. The sequence goes on from NW_024868442.1 coordinate 14,031, forward strand.
GTACATTGGGTATTTCCAGAAAGGTTTAGGAAGGTCATCTGGCAATCTAAAGAAACCACCATTCAACATCATCACTCCTTGAATTCCAGCTCCTGTGATTATACCCATAAGGAAATCTGGAACAATACTTGCAACAATCATCATTAAGCTCTCCACCAACATCATGCACATGAAGAGTACTAAGGCAAAGTATACGAAGTGATCAATTCCTCGTTGAAGTCCAACAAGGTAATATGCAATTGCCCCGGGGATTAAAGAGTTTATAATCAAGTAAGGAGTGGAAGAAAGTGTATTTCCAATAACAAATGCACCGACGCCATAATGCCCATTTAATCTCTCCCTTTGAAAGATCTGAGTTGAATACCAAAGACAAGATCATCATTAAAAGGTTGCAACAGTATCTAATGCAATCACATATTGGGATTTTATAGAGTTATGCTCACCTTCATGTCCTCAACAAAAGAAGGAAATCCACCAATGGCCATGAACGTTAAGAAGGCAGCAACAAACATGAGCATTGAACCTCTAGCCTGAAATTAGAGTTACCAAATTGTTAAGGTGAATGCACTATTGATAAATTTATACTGCTTCAATTCATGTTCTGCTTTCTTGAATAACTTTAATGTCTTACCTGAATTGATCCATAGCTGTGACCAATGTTATGGTAGATAGTGCCTACACACAAGCACAGAGCCACATAGATTGCAAATCGCAACCAGTAATAGCCTAGATCACGAAACATATTCACGAAGGATCTCTTTGTAAGAACGATGGACTGAGTGAGGAATCCAGCTTGACCTCCCTTTTTCACCATGGGTGCTCCTTCCTACAAAATGAAACTAGTATATTATTGGTCTAAGCATCATATACTATACAATAACCACTAAGAAAGATGAAACTAAACTGATGAGTTGTTTGCATATATACCCTTTTACATATCTCAGCTACCCTTCTATGAACTTGCTGGCATGTTGTGGACGATTTGTATGACTCTACAAGGATTTTGATAGCTGCTTCTGTGGTCATGGCCTGAGTTCCAGGGCCTTGTTCGATGTCCTATACAGACAATAACCAAGAATTTTAAAATCTGAAAGAAAGCCCAGCTAAGAGATGATAATGGATTGTTTTTAATTACCTGTTCAAAGTCTTTGTTGATTGTCCTAAGGAAGTGATCAGATGGGTTCCTCATTGTTGGGCATGGGAAACCATTCAATGCAAAGAACTACATAAATTGGAAGAAATAAAAACCATTATTCATAAGAACAAATTGAAAGGATTAATGATTAGTTTCACACTTTGATCATTTAATTACCTCATTAGCTAGAGAAGCAGGACCAAAATAAACTGTTCTTCCACTTGATAGAAGACACAGATTTTGGAAAAGCTCAAAGACTTCACTACTGGGCTGATGGATGGATGCAATTACAGTCCTTCCATCTTGTTGGGCAAGGCCTGCAATTCTGTTCATGACATGGAAAGATGCTGCACTGTCCAGTCCACTTGTGGGTTCATCAAGAAAGAGAAGCTTTGGGCGTGTTAAGACCTCAATGCAGATGCTGACTCTCCTCTTTTGGCCACCACTCAATCCTTTGACACTCCATCCTCCAATTCTTGTGTTCATGGCATCTTGTAAGCCCATCTCCCTTATGGTGGACTCTGCTCTTTCCTTTTTCTCAGCCTTCGGCATAGAATCTGGAAGTTGGAGTTGGGCAGAGTAGTATACAGCTTCTTTGACGGTTAGAGTTGTCATCAATGTATCATCTTGAGTCACATATGCCTAAGTATTTTGAGAGAGGATCGAAATGACTGATTAGTACAATTTACAAAGAATAAAGAAATGGATAAGGAATTTGTGTTAGGCTTACCGAAGTCCCAAATGATAGCCTCTGTTTTCGGCCATTAACAAGTATCTTCCCTGACTGTCTCGTGTTTGAACCTAGTCTCCCTGCTAGGGTGTCAAGCAGAGTAGACTTGCCACAACCAGAAGGTCCCATGATGGCCAACAGTTCACCTGGCTGAGCATATCCCCTCAACCCTTGCAGTATCGCTCGGCTCCCCTTCTTACGATCAGAGACCGACACCCACAGATCCTCCCACGTCAAGTAAACACCATCACTACTACCATAATTTTCTTCTACCTGGGTTTCCAATGGAACAGTTTCATATTGGTCTCCCGAGCCAATCCGTAAGGTTGGTGACTTGTAGTACAACTCATCATGTTGTTGGCTGATAATCTGGTGAGTCTGAGGTTGATGTATATGATAATGAAGAAAAGATGCAGGAGACGAGGAAGGACCAGAGATGCTAAAGGGGAAAAGGTTTCCCACGCCGTAGGAACTGTTACCTTCCTCAGAAGCAAAGCTTCCCATCTCTGAAGTACCATCTTCATCATTTTTCATCACTTCATGGTTGGGTGATCTTGTAGGGCTTGGACTTGGTGTCCATCTAAATGGAGAAGAAGCCATATTCTCAGCTTATAACCCTCAAAGAATCAAAACTCAAGAAAAGTGGTTTCTCTCTCTCTCTCTGATGAGAAATTGAAGGGAGAGAGTAAAGAGTCTATAGCTCTAATGGTTGTAGTAATGGTTGGTTCATAAGAGTGAAGAGTTACGGTTATATATATAGAAGTGGGATCCTGGGGGATTGTGGTGGACTGGTAAATGTCATGTCAGATATTAAATAGTGATAGCATGGATGGAAGACTATTGGGGGATTCCCGGTATGGAAGGGCTGCCGCCTTAGTTTGATTTTTGACTTTTTCAGCTTCAGCGACTACAGTTGAAAGGGGGTGTGAATGGGTTTAGTAGTCTTGAATCTTGATCACGAGACTCATGACCCTCATGATTCAAAAGGCTGGGAGTTGAATATAGGTTATTTCTAATTAGTGGGGTGTAACTCATCAGACAGTAGGAATGAAGCTTAATCTGGAATTTTTCCCCTACAACCTCTCCAAATAAAATAAAAGTCAGCATCTTCATTGTTGAATCAGTCCTAAACCATCATGGGTCAAGAAGCATTTATGATAAGAGAATGTTTCCTAAGAGAACGTTTCCTAATTAATCAAATCACAAGGGAAATTTGGAGATGCACTTCTACCTCAGTGGAAACACATGGATAGTAGGGCTCTAACATAAGTCCTGACAAGGTGGCTGATTCAACCCTTCTATCTCCTGACCTTTGAAAAAAGTCTAATAATAGTTGTATTATCACTGTAAATGTGGCCCAATGGACCCTTTGTTGGCCCTTCATTAGGCCTTTTATAATTGTCCAGCCCCCTTGTGGGTTTTTAGCTCTATGGCCCGTCAATGGAACTTGCCAATTAAGCCTAGTGGCCCTAATAAAAAAAAAGAGGAAACCTGTCTGGTGCGCCTAGCATATTTTCCATTTGACGTATTAGACGGTTCGAAAGTTTGTGAATGAGTAGGCCCACTAACTTGTTGAGATTTTTCCCTTTTAATTGTCCCAATAAAAAAACAAAGCATTCAAAATTCTAAGAATAAGTGGGTGCATGGACATATATGTGAGAGTATATTGGATTACCTCTAGATTTCGCTCATGCTAATTCATATTTGAGACCATGATGGTTGTCTAATTAACGTATGAAAGGAATTGGCACACCATCCTACTAGTATATTGGATTACGTCTAGTTTTCGCTCATGGTAATTCATATTTGAGACCATGACGATTGTCTAATTAACGTATGAAAGGAATTGGCACACCATCCTATTATTTGGTAGTATAAGGTTGGCCACCAAGGGAGGCTTTCCTTATTGGGGTCATCAGCTGTGTAATGACATTTTTCCCTATTTTGTAACAAAATCCTTTTGAGTTTTGAGATTATTCCCATCATTGTTTTTTGGAGGGGGGTCTTTGAAAATTTTAAGAACAACTCCAAGACTTTATTTGTTTCAACCTAAAACGCTTGAAAATAAGATTTTTCCAATGTCAGATTAGAGTTGATGTTGGGAATTTTCTGAAGCTTGAAAATAAGAATGCTGTGCAGTCGATTACATTTTGTAAAGCTTGATTTTGGTATGAGGACAACTCTGAATTACTCAAATGGGCTTAATGGTTGAGAACACAATTACTATCAGATGTAATAGGGTTTGATCTTGGAGGTTACTTCGTATTTTTTCTAGTTCGCATCTATTAAATGACACGACTTAGCCCACATATGTTTTTGTCTGTGTATACTTGTTGCTATTTCAAAAAGTTCTCCAACCTCGCAAAGCAACAGAATATACTATTTTGATTGACTAGCCTTATTGATAAGTTTGTTTACTCAATTTTCGATCTTCATATTTTTCCCTCATATTGTTCCAAAGATGCTGCTTTGGCTTCTGTTTTGACTTCTTCTTCTATCTCCTTTTACCTCTTTTTAGAACGTCTATTCTTATGCTTACTATTATATATCTTAGATTTTATTGGATCCATGTAGCCGATCCCATCAAGTTGAGATAAGGGATAAAGCTATGGTTGTTGTTGTTGTTGTTGTTGTCATCGTCGTCGTCGTCGTCGTTGTTGTTGTATATATATATATATATATATTTTTTTTTTAACTCCCATCAAATTTATCCAAACAAGTGAAGCCTAATGTAGACCTGATGTCTTGTATCATATATGTGATAAATAAATTAAATAAATAATTATATGTGCTCACTCTCTAGTAACATGGGCAAGTACAATCAATCTTGGTTTTCAGCCTTAGTTAGACCTTAAAAATGTTAATGATCACTTTAATTGGCTATTGCCTCTTTTTTATTTTTTTATTTATATATATATATATATATGCTATTGACTATTTCAAATCTAACATAATGCCTATGACACATTAAGTTTATAAGTCCTAATCTTCTATATATTAAACCAATATCTGTCTTTTAAAAAGAGGAAAATTATGTAACAGTCACTCTGAAGTCTCAGGTTTGTAGGACCAATTGTACGTAGTTTGGGAAGTCATGACGTGTGTCAGATTGTCCAATAATGAGAAAGATGAGGGAGAGAGTCTTAAACCCTGATGGGTTTATGGTGTTGCTTCATAAAGACTGGAGTAGTAAAGTGGGGCAAATGGGATGGTGAAGAGGAAATGTCAGATATTAATTAGTCTGATAGTATTGATCGAAGACTTGGGATTCCTGGTAAGGAAGGGCTGCCCTACTTTGTTTGATTTTTGACTGTAGCTGGTAAGTCTTTGAGTATGTGCAGTTTTGATTGCTTTCGTGAAGTTAGTACAGTTGCAGATATGCTGGCCCAGCTTGCGGTGATTCATTTTGGTCATTGGGATATGCCCCAGGTTTAGTTTGAAAGATATTAATTAGAACACTATTGGGAAACCTCGGTTTCATTTCAATTGAGGTATTTTTTTTGTTTATATTGCTGCTGATGATAATGATGAAAGTGGATAGATAATCCGATTTTGTTATTTGGCCTTTGAACGGTTTCTTGTATTTATTCATCATTTGATTATAATATAGTTCTTTCTCATCTTAAGGAAAAAAAAAAAAAAGTCTCTATCGCTTTCACCACTCTACTACCATTGGTAGATTTACTCAATAATAAAAATAAAAATTATAAATAAATATATACAAAATGAGAGAGAATTCTTTAAACAAGTGACACAATGGAATACACTAATGAGGATGACAAAATAATTTCATACATATGAGAATAGAAAAGTAATTTCATTTGCATAGGAAATGGAAGTTTCCATTACCATTATCATCAATAAAAAAAACTAGATGTTTCCACCTCCCTAGCATCTTATGCCCGTGTGGAAAGACACTGTATTCTCAAGTTACAGTGGACCATATCTTGAAAACGTGTAAACCAATCATGTGGCTGAAATAAGGTCTTTACTCAAACGAGTCACTGAGTCTATTCAAGCTTGACGCGAAAGGCTGATTTCAATTTTTCATAAATAAGATGAAAAATCATACCAAATATTAATTTTAATTTATGATCCTATGAAATATTTCACAAAATCATATCAAAGATAACCTAAGTGAGGTGTAAGTTGGATAATAAAGATGAAACTAGTTAACCTTAATTTTTTCCCTACAACCCTCTCTCCCCTAAAAAAAGGTCAATAATATTTTGAAAATACAAAGATGAAACTAGTTTTTTTTTTTTTTAACAGAAACGAAATGTTATTCAAAAAAATCGGACAAGGAGGAACTCCTGCTAAGATATGAGTTATTTACGAGGATGAATCCAAGACAAAATTTAAGAGCATCACTTGCAAGGAAGTGGGCTTCCCCATTAAAACTACGTGGAATGAAACAAAAAAAGAACTGAAACAAAATCAAGAGAAAGTACAAAAATATCATCAACTATTTCTAAAGATGCCCAATCAAGAGAGGTAGAAATGCCGTTGAGGGCTTGGATAAGAGGTTGACAATCGAAAAAGATCTCAATAAATGGATCCCAATCAATATAGGATCCATCTGTCTAGATATCATCATATACATCCAGAAAGCCGTATGCTTTGGAAGAAGCTTGTACAGTTTGGGAAGGGGTTTTGATTGATCAAA
>NW_024868442.1:25925-37488 GCF_013358625.1 Macadamia integrifolia
AAAAAAAAAAAAAAACACTAGAAGAAGAATGAAGTGTCTCCCCTCCTCTTACATAAGTTGTATTTATAGGGAATGGAGAGGTAGGGTAACAAATTTCTCTTTTCTAAAAGGGAGAAACCTACAATTGGTAATGAGATCTTTTGAGACCAAAAGTGCTAAGGTGGAAGAGAGAGAAGAGAGAAATAAACTTGGAGAAATTTTCTATAATTTTTTTTTTTTGCTTATTTTATTTCTTTTTCTTCTTTTTCTTCTTCCAAGGGACGATTTTTCTTCTTACTTTGTGTGATTTGGATAATCTTTTGGTGATGAGGAGAGAGAAGATTTGGACAAGATTTATTTCTCCATTTTTTTTTTCTTCTTTTCTTGCGCATGAACCCCTTCCACGATTTTTCTTGCTTCAATTTGATGTGAAAATCTCCTCCATGCCTTTAGTGCTTTAAGTGAGTGAAAAGTAAAAAATCTTCAACAAAATTCTCCAAAAAAAAAGGCAACCATGAGATTCAAACTTGAGACCTCCTGGTGGAACAAGGGAATTTTGCACACCATAGTTCACCAATTAGAATGGGTAGTTGTTGTTGGAAAGATATGACATCCGATAATGCTTTAACCCTTTAAAATATAAAACCTGCAAAAAGAGAGTAAAACCCAAGGTAGCTCCATTCGAAATATATAAAATGCATGTTTTATTACCTTAGATTTCACACATAAATGTGTTCATCAATGCCCAATCAAGAGAGGTAGAGATGTCTTTGAGGGCTTGGATAAGAGACTGACAATAAAAAAAGATCGACAAAACAGAGAATCCTAATCTTTTAGCTAGGAGAAGAACATCACAGACTCCTTCAGCTTCCATGGTTGCAGCTGAATGATCCCAACCAGATTTGCACTTCGTTCCAATAACCATCATTCTCCTGTCATTTATAATTGCACGTCTTGCACATTTTTTGGAGTTTGATAGCGAAGCTCCATCAACAAAAGCAAAAGCACTATAATACAAAGATGAAACTAGTTAACGTTTATGATATTTGCATCTAATAAATAAAATATGCATAAATACAAAATTGGAAGTATCTGAAATATCCTCAAATTCAAAACCGTCTCTATCTACCATTGTCAATGGACCAGGTGTAAGGATCTTTTCATAAACATGCTTTTGAAATTCTTTTCTCTATTGGTCACGTGAGTACGTACCCTAAGATTGAAATCTGTATCATCAATATACTTTTCTACCCATTATTTATCAAGTCAAAATTATCTATCCAAATATAACCGGATAGTACTGTTGACTATGGTGGAGGAATTCAACTCAATCCTCATTTGATGGGATAGAAAAAGATAGACAAGGATTTAGATATGCTGCTAACATACCTAACTCTCATATTTCGATGAACTTCCGAATCAGTTTCCCTCTTTCTTGTATTGTTTGCTAATGATGACTTAACGATGATATTCTTACGTCGTTAACTTGTTAATAAGATGAAAAAAAAGATTCCCTTTTTCTTGTATTGTTTGCTACTGATGACTTAACGATGATATTCTTACGTCGTTAACTTGTTAATAAGATGAAAAAAATGATTCCCTCTTTCTTGTATTGTTTGCTAATGATGATTTAACAATGATATTCTTACGTCGTTAACTTGTTAATAAGATGAAAAAAATGATTCCCTTTTTCTTGTATTGTTTGCTAATGATGACTTAACGATGATATTCTTACGTCGTTAACTTGTTAATAAGATGAAAAAAAATGATTCCCTCTTTCTTGTATTGTTTGCTAATGATGATTTAACAATGATATTCTTACGTCGTTAACTTGTTAATAAGATGAAAAAATGATCCCCTTTTTCTTGTATTGTTTGCTAATGATGACTTAACAATGATATTCTTACGTCGTTAACTTGTCAATAAGATGAAAAAAACTTCATTAACTTGTCAATAAGATGAAAAAAATATTCCCATGAGGAGAAAAAAATGTTTTTATCAACTATTCATCTTCGTGATATTCATGCTTTGACATTTGAATTTTTGTCATCAATTCTGTGAGACAGATAAAAAAGACAAAATAACGGTAAAACCAATTAACGACAAATTAGATAATGATATTCTACCCAAACCACAAACCAAGTCCTCTCTTTCCTAATAAACAGGTAGATTGACTACTAACAAATATATTTGGTCTTGCTATCTATTTTTTCTTTTATACTATTTTTCTATTCAACCTCATGTATTGCATTGGTTTTTTAGGAGTGTTTCCACGAGGCTAATTAACCCCTCCCCCCGCCCCCACACCCCAAAATTTAAGAATCCACTAGAAAACCAAACAGTAACAAAATGAGATTAAACTTCTATCATTCACCTGTAAAAAAAAAAAAAAAAATGAAACGTGACAAGGGACAACTCCTGTGACAATGATATCACAGTACATTTTTTTTTTTTTTTTAATGAAAAAATGGTGATCTGTGGTAGACGGCAAGCAATGTTTCTGTAGGACCAATGAGTGATAGTGGGACATGTCAAGACTCAAACCCACAATCAACCGACTCGAGCGGTGATAGATTGAGGGCATTTTCATCACTAGGCTACCAACCCCATTGGTGATATGACAATAAGTCACATTCAAATTAGGTTATTTTAAAAATCAATTTTTGCACTTAAATTTAAAAACTTTTGAATACAAGGAGCAATCAAAAGAGAGTTTATTACATGCATAATTAAAAAAAATTGATTTTTCTAAAATGCTCTCAAATTCCAAGCCTTCTCTATCTACCTTGGTGTATGGCCGAAGGTGTACGAATCTTCTTAAAAATGGGCTTTCAAAATTCTTTCTCTATAGGTGATGTGGCGTCAAAAATAAAAATTGTCATCGAATGCATTTCTATCCTTTATTTACTAGGTCGAAACTAGCCTTTTTAATATAATCTAACGGTATTATTGACTATGGTGAAGCAGCCGTGGGTGAAGAAAAACTCGATCCGTGTCAAATTTTCCAACCTCGCATTTTTTTAATACTTTCATATCAGCTTTCCTTTTATGACTTGAGGGTGGTATTGTTATTTTCTCAACTTGCCAATAAAGGAAAAAATGTCCCTATGAATTAGTCATCTTCATGATATTCATTCCTTGACTTTAAGTTTCTAATCAAAACTAAAAGACAAATTAGATGATGATATTCTACCAAAATCAAGTCCTCTCTATCACTTTCCTAATTTATAGGAAGAAATTGACTACTAATACCTATACATTTGGGAGAAATTAGGTAAAGACAAAAAAGAGTTCGCAATGTGTTTGCATGTCGTCTAAGTTTTAATTTCAATCTCAGACTCAAATTATTTTCTCTGTGACGAATTCTATCTGCATTTTCCATGAGCACGTGTCTACAATTATTCTGACCATTTTTTTTTTTTATCAAAATGAAAAAAAGTTAAAAAAAAAAAAGTAATGACTGACTTAAGGCACCGTTTGATAATGTTTCTGTTGTTTTTGTGTTTAGCAATAATAAAAACATATTTTCACATTTTTAGAAACAAAAACGGATTTTTTTTGTATTTGATAAACATGTTTCTCAAAGCGTTTTTTGCCGACATAATGCCACTAAAAAACCCAATAGTATCATCGGATGCCCAAAAGGGAGAGAGGATTCGGTTGCCTCTTTTTATGTTTAAATAGTTGAGAGATTTATCGGGCACAACAACTTTTTTTTTTCTCTCAAAATTGTTTATAGAAATGACGAAACAAGTCCAACTTGTTTTGTCAAAGTCGTTTCTAAAATTGTAAATATGCATAAATTTTGATTTATGTTTTTAGAAACGGGTGAAACTGAACAACTTTATCAAATGCTTTTTAAGCTATTTCTCTATTTCTGCAAAGAAGAAAACTCAGAAACGGAACATTGTCAAACAATGCCTTAATAACTGTTTTTTGTTATATATGTAAATCAGAAGTCACACTTGTACGCAATGTTGTGGTTGCAACTTGCGGGTATCCCTAGGGCCCGTTTGATAACGTTTCTTTTGTTTCTATTTCAAGAAACTGCGGAAACATAAATTTTCGTTTCTAGAAACAGAAACGGAATTGAAGGTGTTTGATAAGTCATGTTTTTAGAAGTAGTTAATAACCAGTGAAAAAATGGCCACAAGTCGTTTCCAAAAATGGCGAAACAAGTTAAACTTGTTTTGCATAGGTCGTTTTTTGAACCATAAATAAGTAGAAATTTCTATTTCTATTTCTAAAAATAAGTGAAACGAAACAGTTTTATCAAACGCTTTTTGCTCTGTTTCTGCTGTTTTTGGAAACAGAAACGGCAGAAATGCGTTTCTTGAAACGTTATCAAACGGGCCCCTAGTGTCATGGGTTATTTTCCAAATATTTTCAAAGAGGTAAAATTTATTTTTTAGTTAGGCTGCATTTGGAAGTCATTCAGTTTCGGTAAGACGTTTCATGTCAAAAATAAAATTTTTAGTTTCTGTGTCAAAATACAGTTTCAAAAAAAAATGGTGTTTGGTGAACTTGTTTCAGGAATGATCACTGTAGTTGTTCAATTTTTCTTGTCTTTGGAATGAAAGCAAAATGACAGATTAAGGTTTCGTTGTTTCATCATTTTATGTTTCTAGCATTTTTTTTTTTTTTCAAAAAAACCAAAAGACACCAAATTGGTAACAAACGCTTTATTCTATTTTTTTGTTCCTATAGAACAGAAAAACGTTTTTGACATTTTTCTGTATGACTACCAAGCACAACCTTAATCTTTATAAGTAAAGGTGGGCTGAATTAGTTTTGGTACAATACTGCACCAAGTCGAATTGGAACTGAAAAGCCAAACTTTGATTTTAGTAGATTTTGATCCGGTTTATTTTTTCTTAATGTATTATTATCGGAGCTAACCGGTAAGCTAACTTCAACTCATTTTGCAGTTCGTTTCTAATTTGGTCAGGCTATTTGGCTGCTTGATCGATTTGGTTTCTGTCAATTTTTGTATTCGGTTCGGTTTGGGTTAGAATTTGACACCCCTGCCTATAAGGCATATATAAGCTGAAGCGTAGAATAGGTATATAATGGGAAATTTGGTGGGTAATTCTGGGATTTTAACCACTGAAATTGAAATTGAAATTGCTTCTAGATAAAATTCTAGACCTTAGAACGTCTGAGAAGCCTCACTATTAGGTTTTGCTGGTAATTGGGAAGACCTCGTTTGTGTTTTCAAAGCCCACATTTATCTCGGCTGTGTTTTCAAAGATGACATTTGTGACGTTTAAAAGGGGTATAAGGGACTTTTCAGAGAGGAGAAGGAGATAGACAGAGATCTAAGTAAGTGCAGTGTTTTCCATGCCTCTGTATACCCAATAACTTATGAATCAATGGTATGGGTGGAAATAGGAATATTCTTGCATAAAGACTTGAAAAATGGAGAATAATCTTAACTTATTTTATTCATCCAAAAAATATTATAATATATTTGACTTCATCTTTGATCATTTTCCTCCACTTGACTTCTAATAAAAAAAATACCAATAAACATAAGATCCGTATTTCATTAAAAAAAAAAAAAAAAAGAGAGAGAGAGACAAGATCTCTACATGGCTATGTAAACCCCATATGATTGTGAAGTTGGTATCCTCCCTCGTATCATCAAATGAATCTTTAAATTAATGTCTTTACCTTGTTAGTGTTTCCATGAGAAGCTTCTTGAAATTGTAGAATAATTTTGTCCATTATGATCTAATGAAGATCCCCTTGAAGAAGAAAAAAAAAAAAAGATGGGAAAAGAACTTAATTTACCCGTCTGTGCCCCATATGCTCAGACACAAGTTCGATGTGAAAAAAACCTAATGCACACCTAGTTGCATTTAGTCATAGAGAATACTAGACCAATAGAATTCTTTTTCTCAGAATATTGTAAGGAAACTCCCTTCCAATTACTTTCCTATTTTCACCATTGTCATAACACTGATCATCCAATTATTTCTTCCAAGAAACGAAAAAAATCATCTCATTAAATATTTCCATCCAACCATAGAAACAAGGTACTCCAATTTCCATGTGGAAACCATGGAGGCCTGAGATGATAGCACTCAGACCAGCTTAAGATTTGTTCCATTAATGGGGGTACTAGTCTATATAATAGGGTTCCATACTTCTATTGGATTGTATGGGTAGGAAATATTTGTCTGATACAATGGTAGAGATTTAAACTTAATGCGTCATAGGCATCACGTTAGATTTTAGAGAAATAGTCAATAACTAATTAAAGTGATCATTAACTTTAGCAAATTATAATTATATATGATTGAAAACAAAGATTGACTGTTTTTCCCATGTAAATGATGAGAAGGGGGAAAAATGAAATGTGTTGGTTAGTAGTTATTGGGAGCGAGCACAAATCATTTTTTATTTATGTATACTTATATGATACAGAACATTTTCCCTTTTTATTTTTATTTCTTTTTCATTTATGAGAAGATAGTGCATGAGGCTCCCAGACCTTATAGTAGTAGGAGCCTCCTGCACTAGGTTGCTTTTAATATGATACAAAATATTAGTTCTACATAGGCTGCGTTTGATAGTTATTCAAAAAAATGTTTCTGTCGTTTTTTTTGTTTTACGGAAACAAGAAATGAAATCTTTCGTTTAATATCCACGGCTCCTTTTTTTTTTTTTTTTAAACCAACCAGGTAAAAAAACATCAGAAACGAGAAAACCATGTTTCCAACATTTGAGTTTCGTTCCAAAATGAAATTTTGATACAAAAACGAAAAATTTTGTTTTTGATACGAAACGCTGTTCTTGGAATAGAATGACTACCAAACGTAGCCTTTAGGCTTTTATTTGTTCGGTTAAAGTTGATGGGAGTTTATTTATAAATAGATATAATATTGGGAGAAATGAAAATTTTAAATTGCAAGAATGAAATTATGCAGGTCAATCAAAATGTTTTTTTTTCCTTATCATGAATAATCAAAATTACATTGTGTCACCTTAGTAAGAACTCTAATCATCAAGGTTTTAATTCATGGTATCAGCATTGTTATCTATCACCATCAATATGTATCAATACCAAATTAAACATATATAGATTGACCTTATTGGTTGTAACAGGCTGATTCTAGGAAATAACTTTTTTTTGTTTTCGTATTTACGAGTGATGTATCAATATTTATTATCATCAATACTGATGCGTATCAACTGATATTGTCGGTTTGATACAATATCTAGATCCATTATCACCAACTTCTTGAAGTTGCAACAAGTATACAATGCCAAAGAGTAACCACCCCACCCCACCCCACACCACAAAAACAAAACAAAAAAAAAATGTCATTATAAGATTAGCTGATACTACCTTGCAGTGGGATGATATATTTAATTAAAATTAGATATATTATGGTCTGGATAATTTTAACATGGGTAAAAGATGACATGTTAGCATTGTGCCAAACATTCTTGGCATCTCTCATTTCCCTCTTGAAATAGTCTTCCCCCAGTCTGCCTTCTTAATATATTCCTCATATATATGGATGCACCTATGTAATATTCTTATAATTTTCAATGCTTTATTTTTCCACTTAACCAATTCAAAAGACGAAATATTTAATTTATAAAATTTGAACCCATCTAACATGTGACATGACAAATATGCTAGAGCAGACTGGTTTCATCTGGGGTGGGGTGTCCAAGTGACACCTCACTTAGAAACAAACCATATTAGCCTCCCAACTCTTTGAATCTACACAACCCATTCTTCACTGCCACCTCTTGATTTTTATATTTTGAAGTAGGCGGCTTAAGTTGGTGACTCGCCGAGTAAAGCCCCGTGTTTTTTCCAACCACGTGTTTCACTTGCAACTTGTTTTCACGGTTTGAAGAGAAGGCGGTCCATTGTCATTTGAGAAAATATTTTTTTCTCCACAGGCATAACAAGATGGGAGGTGGAAACCATGGTTTTCTTTTTCAGAAGCTAAAGCTGAAAAATTAAATAATGAATCATTTAATAAACGATTTTCATTTCTGTTTTAAACAATTTTGACCGATTTTTTTATGTTTTTTAATTTTATTATCCAAATAAATTCTTTAGCTTTAAAATATTTAATGAAATGAATGTAAATTGTAATATTGAATTGAATTGTTTATTATTGTATGTATTTTTTTAATAGTTGTTTAATGTAAAAATTTAAAAAAAAAATTGTTGAAATGCTTTTAAGCTAAACATTGAATGACTTAAACTTATTACTTAGATGTTAATCGGTTTAACGGTTTATTTAAACACTTTATCAACAATTTAAAGCTAAAAAATTGAATCACGATTTCAATTTTAAAATCAAAATTGAACCATTCAATAAACAATTTTATGATTTTCATGCAAACGATTTGATTCAATTTCGATAAATGGCTTTAGTTTTAAATTCACATATTTACCCCAACCCAACTCAAACCTTCCTTTCCCATTGCTTTGACGGTAAATGGGTCTCATTGGCGTGTGCTTGATTTTTCAATTATTTTATTTTTTTCTCATGAAGAAAATTTGTGTAGTATACACTAACATCCTCTCTCTTTCTCTTCAAAATGGATCAGTTGCTCGTATGATCACCTAGTTGTTCGAACCAGAATTCAAAATCGTCTTTTTTATTTTTAAATATATCATCTCTTTATTCTTATAATAACAAAAGGTGAAATAGGTGTTAGATATTGATTTGTACGATCTCCTCTCTCTCTCTCTCTCTCTCTCTATCTATCTAAGCGTTGTGTCGCTGTTATCGGTGGGTTCACCTATCCCGTTTGATCAAAGAATTTTATTCTATTTTCATTTTAATTTATTGTAATATAATTTTGACCAAGTCTACCGAAGTATGGGTTGGTAGAAGCGTGGAAGAGGCAGCATTTACTCAAGACTTACGAAAGTCAAAATCAAACGAGGGCGGCACAACTTTATTCCATACCAGGGATCCAAAGAGAGAGAAACCAATTACCTCTTCACCGGCATCCCCCACTTCTATATATAACCATTACTCTTCAGTCTTTACGAAGCAACCACACAGTTACCCTAGAGTTTAAGACTCTCTCTCTCTCTCTCTCTCTCACACTTCAATTCCTCTTTCTCATCAGAAACACACATACAGAGATCACAAAGAGAGAGAAACCAATTTTTTTGAGTCTTGAGTTCTAAGAATGGCTTCTCCAATTAGATGGACACCAAGTCCAAGCCCTACAAGATCACCCAACCCTGAACCAATTACACCAAAGGTGGTGAAAGATGATGAAGATGGTTCAGAGATGGGAAGCTTTGCTTCTGAAGAAGGTAACATGTCCTACAACGTCGGAGCACTTTTCCCCTTCAGCATCCATGGTCCTACTTCATCTCCTGCACCTCTTGCTCATTATCAACAACATCAACCTGAGACTCATGAAATCATCAGCCATGAAGATGAGCTCCACTACAAGTCACCAACCTTAAGGGTTGGCTCTGGAGACCAATATGAAACTACTGGTTTTGAATCTGTGGCCTTCCAAAGCCAGGGAGAAGAAAACTATGCTAGAAAAGTTGGAGTTCAATCTGATGCCTCAATAGGTAGTAGTGATGATGGTGTTTACTTGACATGGGAGGATCTTTGGGTATCGGTCACTGATCGCAAGAAGGGTAGCCGAGCAATCCTGCAAGGGTCGACGGGATATGCTCAGCCCGGTGAGCTCTTGGCCATCATGGGTCCTTCTGGTTCTGGCAAATCTACACTTCTAGACACCTTAGCAGGTAATTAAGCCTTGGAAAATATTGAATTTTGTCCTTTCTGCCCTTTGGCCTTTTCTATTTTTGAGATTTTTCTATTGAGACTAATTGGAGTCTTGGAAGACCTTGACTGTAATTCATTCTTTTACTGTGGAAAAATCAAAAGAAAAATTTGGAATTTTTAAAATTTTCTTTTTTGGAATATTGCTCAATTTTTCTTACCATTCAAACGTTAGCCTTGGAAAATTGTTTTGTTTTATATTTTATTTTCTTTGTTCTCTACTTTGAACTGAGACCTTTTGGACCTTGATTATTTGAAAAATGGCCGCAGGGAGACTAGGATCAAACACAAGACAATCAGGGAAGGTGCTTGTCAATGGCAGAAAACAGAGGTTATCGTTTGGGACTTCGGTAATCACTACACAAAATTCCTTTTCCTGATTTTTTTTTCTTTTTTAATTTTAAATTCCTTGAATTCCAATCCGAATTAGCCAAAAAGTTAATCTTCCAAGTTCGGGATCAAAACAGATCGGGAACGGTTGTGGCTGATTCCAATCAAAATTGATCGAATCGGCCAATTCGATCTTGGTTCCTCTAACTTTGTTATTAGTCAAGTATATGTTATAGTAAATACCAACAAATATGAAAATAAATAAATATAGATCCACATAACATAAAGATTTAATGAGGTTCACACACTGATGTGGTGTCTTGAAGATGTCTCACTATGTGGAAGAGAGATTATACCCAAACAACGATGATAAAACTCGCTCTGAAGCATGGTTTAAGGAATTAGTATCAAATTGTTTAAATTACGTGATTCGTATAAGAGTTGCAGGCAGAGACCAATTTTTGGCCGACCTAGTATCGACATGTACGGTGCAGTTTAAGGATAAAAATATTTATTAAAAAAAAAAAATTCCATGGTGTGGACTTTGGTTTAATCAGAGTCTAGACTTAGAACATAAGGAACATTCGGTCTTTCCTTAGTTATGACTTATGCGGATAGACGTTGAAAATATTGTTTTCCTATGTTCTGTTTGGTTGAAAGTCAAAGCAAAGGGAGAAATTTTATTTGAAAGAAAAAAAAAAAAGATATTTTTAATTATTATCTAATATGATTGTTGTATCTAGTTAAATCTATGGATGGTGAGCGTTCACATTGACCCACCACTATGGTATCCTAATTACTAGATCTAATGGCCAT
Organism: Macadamia integrifolia; assembly: GCF_013358625.1. Taxonomy (NCBI): domain Eukaryota; kingdom Viridiplantae; phylum Streptophyta; class Magnoliopsida; order Proteales; family Proteaceae; genus Macadamia; species Macadamia integrifolia. The sequence continues at coordinate 36,845 of NW_024868442.1, forward strand.
TCACACTACTCTAGAATTCCCATCAAACATCCAAGAGTGATCAGTGAAGAGATTCTGTTTACATGGTGGATGAAAGCATGTTTTTGAAGATGTTTTACTATCAATTTTGTAATTATAATCTAATTTCCATCATTTTCCCATTAAATTTAGGCATATGTGACTCAAGATGATACATTGATGACAACTCTGACTGTCAAAGAAGCTGTTTACTACTCAGCCCAACTCCAACTTCCAGATTCTATGCCAAAGGCTGAGAAAAAGGAAAGAGCAGAGTCTACCATAAGGGAGATGGGTTTACAAGATGCCATGAACACAAGAATTGGAGGATGGAGTGTCAAAGGACTGAGTGGTGGTCAAAAGAGGAGAGTCAGCATCTGCATTGAGATCTTAACACGCCCTAAGCTTCTCTTTCTGGATGAACCCACAAGTGGACTCGACAGTGCAGCATCCTTCCATGTCATGAACAGAATTGCAGGCCTTGCTCAACAAGATGGAAGGACTGTAATTGCATCCATCCATCAACCCAGTAGTGAAGTCTTTGTGCTCTTCCAAAATCTCTGTCTTCTATCAAGTGGAAGAACAGTTTACTTTGGTCCTGCTTCTGGAGCTAATGAGGTAATTAAATGATCAAAGTGTGAAACTAA
>NW_024868442.1:37508-68100 GCF_013358625.1 Macadamia integrifolia
AAAAAAAAAAAAAAAAAGATATTTTTAATTATTATCTAATATGATTGTTATATCTAGTTAAATCTATGGATGGTGAGCGTTCACAGTCACCCACCGCTATGGTATCCTAATTACTAGATCCAATGGCCATTCACACTACTCTAGAATTCCCATCAAACATCCAAGAGTGATCAGTGAAGAGATTCTGTTTTCATGGTGGATGAAAGCATGTTTTTGAAGATGTTTTACTATCAATTTTATGATTATAATCTAATTTCCATCATTTTCCCATTAAATTTAGGCATATGTGACTTAAGATGATACATTGATGACAACTCTGACTGTCAAAGAAGCTGTTTATCCAAGAGTGATCAGTGAAGAGATTCTGTTTTCATGGTGGATGAAAGCATGTTTTTGAAGATGTTTTACTATCAATTTTATAATTATAATCTAATTTCCATCATTTTCCCATTAAATTTAGGCATATGTGACTCAAGATGATACATTGATGACAACTCTGACTGTCAAAGAAGCTGTTTACTACTCAGCCCAACTCCAACTTCCAGATTCTATGCCAAAGGCTGAGAAAAAGGAAAGAGCAGAGTCTACCATAAGGGAGATGGGTTTACAAGATGCCATGAACACAAGAATTGGAGGATGGAGTGTCAAAGGACTGAGTGGTGGTCAAAAGAGGAGAGTCAGCATCTGCATTGAGATCTTAACACGCCCTAAGCTTCTCTTTCTGGATGAACCCACAAGTGGACTCGACAGTGCAGCATCCTTCCATGTCATGAACAGAATTGCAGGCCTTGCTCAACAAGATGGAAGGACTGTAATTGCATCCATCCATCAACCCAGTAGTGAAGTCTTTGTGCTCTTCCAAAATCTCTGTCTTCTATCAAGTGGAAGAACAGTTTACTTTGGTCCTGCTTCTGGAGCTAATGAGGTAATTAAATGATCAAAGTGTGAAACTAATCATTAATCCTTTCAATTTGTTCTTATGAATAATGGTTTTTATTTCTTCCAATTTATGTAGTTCTTTGCATTGAATGGTTTCCCATGCCCAACACTGAGGAACCCATCTGATCACTTCCTGAGGACAATCAACAAAGACTTTGAACAGGTAAGAAAAAACAATCCATTATCATCTCTCAGCTGGGCTTTCTTTCAGATTTTAAATTTTTTGGTTATTGTTTGTATAGGACATCGAACAAGGCCCTGGAACTCAGGCCATGACTACAGAAACAGCTATCAATATCCTTGTGGAGTCATACAAATCGTCCACAACATGCCAGCAAATTCATAGAAGGGTAGCTGAGATATGTAAAAGGGTATATATGCAAACAACACATCAGTTTAGTTTCATCTTTCTCAGTGGTTATTGTATAGTATATGATGCTTACACCAATGATATACTTGTTTCATTTTGTAGGAAGGAGCACCCATGGTGAAAAAGGGAGGTCAAGCTGGATTCCTCACTCAGTCCATCGTTCTTACAAAGAGATCCTTCGTGAATATGTTTCGCGATCTAGGCTATTACTGGTTGCGATTTGCAATCTATGTGGCTCTGTGCTTGTGTGTAGGCACTATCTACTATAACATTGGTCACAGCTATGGATCAATTCAGGTAAGACATTAAAGTTATTTAATAGAGCAGAACATGAAGCAGTATAAATTGATCAATAGTTCATTACACCTTAACATTTTGGTAACTCTAATTTCAGGCTAGAGGTTCGATGCTCATGTTTGTTGCTGCCTTTTTAACCTTCATGGCCATTGGTGGATTTCCTTCTTTTGTTGAGGACATGAAGGTGAGCATAAATCTATAAAATCTCAATATGTGAATGCATTAAGTACTGTTACAACCTTCTAATGATGATCTTGTCTTTGTGTTCAACTCAGATCTTTCAAAGGGAGAGATTAAATGGACATTATGGCGTCGGTGCATTCGTTATTGGCAACACACTTTCTTCCACTCCTTACTTGATTATAAACTCTTTAATCCCCGGGGCAATTGCATATTACCTTGTTGGACTTCAGAAAGGAATTGATCACTTCGTATACTTTGCATTAGTACTCTTCATGTGCATGATGTTGGTAGAGAGCCTAATGATGATCGTTGCAAGTATTGTTCCAGATTTCCTTATGGGTATAATCACAGGAGCTGGAATTCAAGGGGTGATGATGTTGAATGGTGGTTTCTTTAGATTGCCAGATGACCTTCCTAAACCTTTCTGGAAATACCCAATGTACTATATTGCCTTCCATAAGTATGCCAATCAAGGGTTCTACAAAAATGAGTTCTTAGGGTTAACTTTTCCTAATAACCAAGCAGGAGGGTCTGCTACCATCACTGGAGCTGAAATTCTAAGAAATACATGGCAAGTGGAGATGGGTTACTCAAAGTGGGTTGATTTGGCTATCTTGTTTGGGATGGTGATTCTGTATCGGCTAATGTTCTTTGGAATCATAAAAAGTGTCGAGAAACTTAAGCCAATCATCAGAGCTGCCCTTGCTGTTCCTCCCCAGCAGAAGACCCACATCATGTTGGAGGAGTCCACAACAGGAGTAGAAAAGAACTAGTCATGAATTTTGTTCTCTTAATTGTTGTATATGAAGCTCTGTTCTCCATGAACATCTCGTTCAAGTCTCGGATCTAGGATTCTAGTTTTCTTAATCAATGAACTTGCAAAGAGGTGGGTTGATGTTGATTACGGGTCATTTATGTATGCCAGGTTTCTGGACAAATCCTTGTGAGCAATTCGAGTGTGGTTGTGGTTCTTCTCTTGTTCTGGGTTTTAGTTGTTTCTCTTATTTGTCAAGTCTTTCTGTGTACTTTGTTCTTAGTTTGTTGTTAAAAATGAAATTGTTCTATATTTGTTATATATTAAGCTCTATTCTCCATGAACATCTCGTTCAAGCTGTAAGGATTATCTGAAATTCTTGTATACTTCTTGTCCAAATTCAAGAATAATACTGATTTATTTTTTTACTCCCTATTTAGAACTAGGACTCGAATGAATTTATGATTTTTTAAATGATATTTTGAACCATTTTACCTAATACCTTATTAGTGGATCAGTATTAAATTGATCTAGACTCCAGATTGGGGATAAGTCTTCGTCAATGTCAATTCAATCCAGGCAATCATGACGGATTCAATTCAATTTTTAAAACTATGATCGTGACAAAGTCCAATTTTTTAAACTATGGTCGTGGCAAAGGAAAGGGTGGTTGTTCAAACTATAGGTCTCCATGCAACAACGTGGAAATCTTTCACGAAACTATAATCACAAAATTTATATCAATTTTCACATTTCGATGAGTTTTCAAATTAACTTACCTCTTTCTTGTCTTATTTGCCGAGGGTGACTTTTTTTTCTTTATTTTGCAAGGGCCAAGGATGACTTTGTTTAAGGAATCGTTAAAGGATTGGATAAAGTTTCTATTAGAATAAACACCAAGAAGGTAAAATGGTCACGATACGTGCAGAAAAATAGGAATGCGAAATATTCGGAATCGGTGAATATTCACGTAAGTGATATGATTGACACATGTTAAATATGTTAATCCTGCTAACAGAGTTGTAACTGTTTACAATTCTGTTTAATATTATTAATATTAAATAATAATAATAAATCCCAATATAAGCGAACTTCTCCTTTGATTCCGCTTAGAAATCTCGATCCTCTCTCTCTCTCCTTGCTTCTTCTTCAAGGCTGTTTCTTCTTTCTTCTTCCTTTTTCAGTGCTCTCCAATCTAGTTGAAGTTTTGTTTGCCGATCTCATTGAAGATTTGCATCCATGGTAAATTCTCATAGGTTAATAATATATACCCAATAAGTAATAATAAAATCCTAGATATTCAACAGCTTTGTTTACTTTATTAATTCAAATTTGTCCTCTGCCATACATGCAAGCTTTACTGTCCAAATCCCTTCCCTGATGATTGATTTGTAAACATGGTATTTGAATTTGTGTGACTAAGTCTCTCATATGCTCAGTGTCTGAAAATAGTTATGTTGATTTTTTCTTACCTCATTCTATTTTGAGAGAAAGAGAGAGACAGATGATGATGATAGCGGTTGTAGAAAGAAGGAACGGCATTGAAGAAGAAGCAAGGAGAGAGAGAGAGAAAATTGCAGAATCGAAGTAGGAGTCCGCTTATGTTGGATTTTTATTTTTTATTTATTTATTTATTTAAAAAAATATATTAGACAATTTAAGTAACCATGTCCGTCATCTCTCCACCTTAAGAATTAGGAATCAATTACAATATAAAAAACTAATAAATGGTTTAGATTAATCTAATATTAAATGGACGGTTAATATTAAAAGAAAGTGAAAATAAGATTACAATACGTACGTCCTGCTACCACTCGCCCCACCAAGAAATATAAGAATAAATAAAATCAGATTCGTACAACACATAGAGATTTAACGAGGCTCACACACCGATATGGTGTGCTACGTCTTCGGACGAAGAAGAAGATGTTTCACTATGTAGAAGAGAGATTACATTCAAACAACGACTAAAAAACTCCAAAAATACAATGACTTTCTCAACAAGACAATGGTACACTATATACTCCAAGTCGTGGGTCGACCCATTGGGTCGCGGTCAATCCAATCGACCCATACCGTAGGGGTGCCTCTACTTTCATCATAAATCCCAGAAAACTTCCCGTTCAAATCATCACCAAAATATGGGATCAATCTTCAAAACGGGTAAAAAATTCAAGACAAACTTAACCGTTTCCTTTGAATGCATTGTGAGATTCACAGTCCGATTTTCGATTCTGAAAATTCCATCTCTCTTATGTTTTTTGCACGATTCTGATCGACCCACGGTGAATGAATTCCCACTTACCATGGTTACAGGAAACTCAGACCTTATTTTCTTTTAACTTCCGAAAAACAAGAAATTTCTGGCGCGCACCTCTAGAAGTAAAGTCATCATCATAGAAGTATGGGAAATTCATGCTGTGAGTCTGTGACTTGAGTTTTTCGTCAACCACATGAGGCAGATAAAAGGACAAAATAACGGTAAAACCAATTAAGCGGCAAATTAGATGATGATCTACAAAAACAAGTCCTCGATCTCTTTCCAGATTAATAGAAAGATTAGCTGCTAATATGTAGTATGGGAGAAATTAGTTAGAGACAAGTGATTATACAGTTGAACATCTAGAATTCTATGTTTTAATTTTATGTTCAAACATGAATTATTATTCTTTTAAGAAGGAACATCTAGAATTCTATGTTTTAATTTTATTTTCAAGCTCGAATTATTACTCTTCTAACGAATTCCACCTGTATTTTCCATAAGTATCTACCAGTCTACTATGATTCACGTAGTGATGTCTATCCGGTAGCATGGGTTTTTTCTTTTTCATAGTATTATTTTGGTCACAGTTTCATTTTTTTTGTCTAAAAAATGATGTTTAGAAAATTTGTTTTACAAACGGTTTCGTCAAGACAAGGATGAGGGAGTGAGAGGTTTTCAATCTGATTTCATCGAGATTGGGATCAGAGAAATCAATGATCAACAATGTTGAGAGAGAGAGAGAGAGCATGGATCGAGAGAGACTTTTTGCACAAATTCTTCACCACTTCAATTTTTCGCAGTTTCAAGGAGACAGAGAAGGCTTTGGTCTTGCAAAAACCATTGGGGACATGAATTTTTCAAATGGAGCGATTCTCAAATGTTGAAACATTGTTTTTCCTTTTTCCTTATTTATTTATTTATTTATTATTATTATTTTTATTCTCTCTGTCGATCTCTTGGTTTATGGTTGCTCGACGTGACAAAGTGTTCATTTCAATTTTCACCTCCATAGCCCCCTACATTGGGTGAGGTTGAGAGGTTGTGATGGGGTGAAGTGTGGAGGAGATACCGGAGAGGGTTTGCAGGATCAGGGTGCCACCGGAGTGAGCGTTAAGAGGGGGGGGGAGGGGAGGAGAGGAGAACAAAGGGCAATTTAGAGGTTTAGAATTAACAGGAAATAAACGGAGGTGAGAGTTAGCTTTGTTGAGAAATTAGAAAAGAATATTTTAAGTAGGGAAGTTTAAGTAAATATAGGTCAAGTAATAGAAGAGTGAGATTTTTTTTTCAATTAATTTATTTATATAGACATTTAATTATTAAAATTAGATCGGATTTGCACAATTACAAATCACAAATTGATAAGGAACATATCAAATCGAACTGATACTAAAACTCGTCAAAAAATCAAAAACTCTTTTAACAGTTTGGTTTTGGGTTAGTCTAGTAACAGACCAAAATAGTTTCAACCTATAAGATGCTAGACCAAACCATTCAGTTGGAATCGGATCCATACCTTCGATTAGGGATGTCAATCAGTCGGTTTGGGTTGGTCTCGATCAGGCATGTGCTATTACACCATGACTTGTCTATTTAAAGAATGAGTCGATCTCGGTTGGACAGATTGAGTTCTGGGCCTTAACCAAACTTCTACTAATCGACCTAATTGGGCCATAATCAGGATTTTAACGTGCTAATGCTTATCCTAGATTTCAGAAAATTTATTATATTTATTAAATCATCTACTATTTAGAAAAGACTTTACACTAAACTATATTCAATAATATATCTTATTCTACCCTTTTTTTTTTTTATAAAATATACATATAACTTAGGATAGCTTGCCTCGCCGCCCGCTGGAAAGCTGATGCTCAAGAACTAGCAACAGTCCAGCCCTTGATGTGTAAGCTTAGATAGCTATACCGCTTAAGTTACAAAGTAGATGGTCATACTAACGTGAATCAGCTGGGCCGATTGGGCACCCAGAAACAACCATTTATAAACGTGTGGGACTTATTAATCAGGCCACTCTAGGTCGAGCTTGATCGGGCCGGGCCTGAAATTGGATGGTGTCTTTTATCGTGTCTTGGGTTGATTCCAGCCTCACTTTTAGGGTCCTCTTGGGGTGAAAAAGAGTCATTTTAGATAGAATAAAGAATGATTTGCTTTCAGTATCTGGACACAAGTCGTTCCGATTGGACCCGAGAATGACCAGAGTCTTCCCCTTCCCTCTCAACACCCACCCCGAGTAAACCGGCTTTCCCGGTCTAAAATGAAAAATAAAAAACAAAGAAACCTCTCCGCGCATTTTACTTTTCCTTCATTAGCGGATATGAACGAATTAAAACGGTCGGATCAAAATCTAAAAGGAAATCATTCTACAGATCAGCTAATTTCTAACAAAGATTCTTATCTGACGATTTTTATTATCTGAAATCATACATCCACTCCTTCCCTTTGGTATTTGCTCGTTAATTTTTTATCATTAACATCTGTCCTCACACGGTCACACCTTCCTTCCCCGATCATTTCACACTTTAAAATGGAGCAATAAGATCTCGTCGATTAGTCTTCTTCCTCTGCTTCTCGTTTCTCTCCCACTTCTTTTGTTTGCTCGTTTGTTCTTCATTTCAGTTACAATCTGTGAAGATCGAAATCTGTTGCATCAGAGAGGGGAGGGAGAGGGAGAGAAGTGGTTGAAGTGAAGTTTTCAATGGCGAGCGGAGGAAGCTACGTAGATCAGAAGATCGATTATGTCTTCAAGATAGTACTCATTGGTGACTCTGCGGTTGGTAAATCTCAGATTCTTTCTCGCTTTGCTCGGAACGAGTTCAGTTTGGATTCCAAGGCCACTATTGGTGTTGAGTTCCAAACTCGAACTGTAGTGATTGATCAGAAGAATGTTAAGGCTCAGATCTGGGACACTGCAGGACAAGAAAGGTTAATACAGCTCCCAATTTTCGCCTCCTCTCTCTCTGTCTGTTTCTCTATCTCTTATTTTTTTTTTTTTTTAATTTGTTCGTCTGATCTATATTTTCACGTTTGCTGGTTATTTAAGTCGTAAATACTTGACATTTTTATGGAATTATTTTCTTGAATATGAATTCCTAGGTCTTGTTCTTAAAAAAAAGTTTATTTAAGATCTGCTGCATGAAGAATCTCTTGAGGTTGTTGAACTAATGGCGAATCAGTTGTTACTCTGACGCAAGGCCAGTTGTTGATCTGGCGAAGACGCCTCAGTACCAACCACAGATAATGTGCAGTAGGACTTGATCTGTGGGATAGCTTAGTGGTGGGTTCTTTTTGATGAGTTTACATCACATGTCGATTTTTCTCCAAACTACAATCTTGACTATGTTTCAACCGACTATGGGGTAATGTATTAAGATGCCCCTCTGTCAATCTCTACGCCTGCTCAACCCGCCCACAATTTTCTGTTCTATTTATCATGTCAAAAGAAGTGAAAAAAGTAGACATCAAGGGGATACGAGAATTTGGGACTCTACCATTATTCTCCATTATGACAATTATAATGGTTGTTATAACAATTAAGCCTTTTATTAAATATGACGTCAAATAGGAGCTGATTGGAGGCAAGGACTCATGTAGCGGACCCCATTTAGTTGGGAGTACGCTGAGTTGTTGTCGTATGACAATTATAATGGTTGTTGTAGTGGGTGGTACCTTTTCAATTGCTCACAATTACTACAGTGTGATGGTTTGTTATAATGGTTGTTGTAGTGGGTAGTACCTTTTCAATTTCTCACAATTGCAACAGTGTGATGGTCTTGAACTGTTTTAATATCGTTGAGTACTTCTGCTGTGGAGAAGTTTAAAAGCTAGAATTGCATACTTTCCCATACTTGAATTCCAGTGACCCTAACATCATCAAAGTTTTTGCTTAAAAAAAAAAATATATCATTAGGTTGTTTCTGTATTGATTTCAAAAAATAGTGGATAGTGTTTTCCCCTGCTGCACCCTTTCTTCTTGAAGGCTCAATGTAGAAAAACTCAGCTTCCAAAATTGTCTTTGAGGTGCAAAACATAGACGCACCTTCACATTTTGAAGTTCCTGTAGTCTTGCTGAAGTTAAGATTCCATGATATTATAAAGTCAATGTGTTCACTTCGTTTCTTAAAGCATTTTCTTATGAGATTCTCTCCCCCTCTTGCCCTTCTTGGCTATATGTTGCAAGTTTCCTATATTTTCTTCATGCATCCATCTTCAAAAAAGATTTAATTTGATCAGTTTGTTTGCTGAACTTTTTTCTTTTTTTCCATCTTCGTTTAGAATGTATCTTTCATCTTCTCGCCTTTTTAGGTTATGTACCTTTAGTCGGTATTGTTCTTAGTTATTTATGTGGCAGTTCCTTAGTTACACTAGGATGGATATTGAGGTGGTGAAAATTGGTGAGATGTAGATTCTGCAAAGTGATTATTTTAGGCATTTAGATTCAATCATAAATAAAGAAGGTAATATAAATGATGATGTTTCACAAAGAATTAAAATAGGATGGATGAAGTGGAGAGGTGTGTTCGAAATGATGTGTAATCGATGTATTCCTTTAAAATTTAAAGGATAGTCATATGACCAGCTATGGTGTATGGTGCAGAATTTGGGCAGTTAAGAAACATGATGTAGATAAACTCAGTGTAGTGGAGATGAAGATGTTGAGATGGATTTTTGGCAAAACTAAGAAGGATAAAGTAAGGAATAATCATATTAGAGTTGATTTGGAAGTATCTTTGATACATGATAAGATACGAGAAAGTCGTTTGAGGTGGCATGACCATGTTTAATGGAGGCCTTTAGATGCCCAATACGGATGAGTGATTTGATTCAGATTGAAGGAACAATAAGAGCCAGGGACAAACCAAAAATTACATTACGAAATGGTGAGGAAAGGCATGCATAGCTTAGGCATTGTCTCAAGTATGACCTCAAATAGAGCTGATTGGAGGGTAGGGATTCATGTAGTCAACCCTATTTAGTTGGGATAAGGCTGAGTAGTTGTTCTCTACATTGACAAACTTGAAGTTGGGGATCTTATCCTGAGACCTACTCTTGAAAACAGGCTAAATGGAAGGCTACAAGTCTAACCCTTGGGAGACTTACTTTCATATTATAACAAGATCATTAGCTGTTCATGCACCTCCACCAATGCATAAACCATCATGGAGATTCATCATAGCAAAAAAGGTTAAATACTGGACTATTAATTTGAAAATTTCGGAAAAAACATGTGACTATCTCTAACTACCTTACAGGCATCTAAAGGTTCATATCTTGCAGTCCTGTTTTCCCTAGTGCCTGTAGTTTGTTTATGCTGAAGTAATGTTGGAATGGGGAAATATAATCGAATTTTGTTACTACCTGGATGTCTGGATTCCTATTAGGGTATTAAGTACTGGAATTTCAACGGATATGACAGTAGAAAATGAGAATAAATTGATGAAAATACCCAAAGGATTTTTTCAGGGCTAGGACACTGTACCCCTATGAATATAGAAGTAGGACATTGTGATTTTTTCTTTTTTTTTTTTTGAAAGGGAAAGAATAAAATAGGAAACTTTTTTTCGATTACTATTGTTATTTATTTGCTTACTTTTGTGATTAAACATTATCTATTTCCCCCCTACAGAATTTTACATCTTTTTCATGTTTAATTGCCCATTGTAGTCATTAAGGTCTTTCCACTCGCATGCTGCCATGATCTAAGGTGTCCATGGAATACTCCATCAGACTATGTTTCAGAAACACACCTGCCAGGGAAGATTTAAATAGATGAATCTTTTGATCTGAAATTTAAATCCTAGCCCCTGCAATTTGAAATCTGACTGCTTGAAAGAGTATTATTAATTTTTTCGAGACAATTTCAAATATCTAAAAATTGACCTGCTGCTGTGTCCTTAACAGATACAGAGCTGTAACAAGTGCATATTATAGGGGTGCTGTTGGTGCCATGTTGATTTATGACATAACCAAACGTCAGAGCTTTGATCACATACCCCGCTGGCTGGAGGAGCTGCGTGGCCATGCTGACAAGAATATCGTGATCATACTGATTGGAAACAAGGCCGATCTGGAGAACCAGCGAGCTGTCCCCACTGAAGATGCCAAAGAATTTGCTCAGAAGGAAGGGTTATTCTTCTTAGAGACATCGGCACTGGAAGCTACTAATGTTGAAACTGCTTTCTTGACTATTTTGACAGAGATCTTCAACATTGTTAATAAGAAGAACCTGGTTGCAAGTGCTGATCAAAGCAATGGCAACCCAGCTTCCCTGGCTGGTAAAAAGATCGTCATCCCTGGCCCCGGGCAGGAGGTCCCAGCTAAGAGCAATATGTGCTGCCAATAATCTTGACTGGATGTTGTTTTGATTTCAGCAAGCGTGGTAATTTTATTTCTAGATTTGTACTGATATTTTTGAGCTATCTTGTGTATTCCCTTTGTATATTTTAGGATTTGCCGTGACATAGTTTTGTATAACTGTTTTGGAGGAACCGATTCATTCCGCTTTCCTCATGTTCACGAGGTGGGAAGCAACAGAGAGATGGGGTATAGGTCTATTATTTAGTTTTTGCAAGTTGAATTTTATTAGTCTTGTATTTTTGAAATGGTTAAATATTGAGTTTCATCTACTTTGGTTACGCATGTAGTCACTTGGATATGTTGAAATTTTTTGAGATTTTCATTATTACATGAAGGAGACACAGAAGTTAAAATACTTTTCTCTTCACCCATTCCCTTCTGAGAAGTTCTATACAAATATTTCATCCTTGTATTACTATTTGATTATCTTCAACTTTTGTCTTTAAGATTAAAAAAGAATATACAAAAGCTATGATCATTCACAAAGAGTTTTAGTTATACAGGAACACAGCTGGAGTATCTAAACGAGCAGATTATGATTTTGATTGTGATTGGATTGGCCCCGGAATTGGTATTTTGAAACCCTAACCCTAGTTTCCGTTCAGGGATTGGACTGAGTTCAGATCTGGATTGGTGGCTGATCTGATCCCAATTCTTGAAAAGCTTTCGATATCGATCCATTGGTACCTATTAAAGAGTAATATGGTACAAAATGCAATTTTTTTTAAGAAAAAATAGGTGAATCCATCCGGTCCAGTCCTATTTCAATTGATACCGATCCAATCCAGATTGGTATCGGTTGAGACCGAGCCCGAGTTTCAAAACCCTGGGTGAGAGAAATGGCAGCATGCTTTAGCTTCAGCTTCAAAATTCTTCAGATATTTTAATGGTGGCAAAGATGTCCTTGATAGCTTGCAAAGGAAGCCCACTGTTTACGATCCTAAAACTTGTAGCTTATGCTGTACGCCACATCATCATAATAATTCTGGTCTCATATGGAGATAAAAATGTTTTAAAAACCTAGTTGAAAATTTAACTTTTGCAACCTTATGGTAACTTGAGTGTAACCATTGATAATGCAGTGAATCATTCATATGAGACCCCAAGTGAGGTAGAATCTGCAACTTGACAAGTGGCTAATCCAAGGGTGGCTTTCAAATCTAACAGTCAGTTTTAACTAGAGACTTTCATGTGACTCAGAAAGAGTAAACAGTCAAGGATTGGCTTTTTCATTGACGTGGCAATGTTTAGTACATTTTCCCTTAAAAGAGGGTTACAGTGAGTTATAATTGTTGCGAACCAAAATCCAAATTGCCAATACAAAATCTTGTTAAGAGCATTGTCTTGTAGATTAATTATAAAAAGGGACTATGGTGCAGGATCCATTTCGAATTTGGAACAATTGTTAGTTGATCTGCCAGGAAGAAAAACAGAAAGCTTGTCAACCACGCATATGGCACACTTCAAATTCCTGAGACAGTCTCACCTGTAGCTTCAAATTCTTGATTCAACAGTCTCTCATGTAATCAAATAGAAAAGGAAGGAAACAGAATGGCACAAAATTAGCTCAACCAATTGGGACTTGCTCAATTGTTCCAGGTTCTTGGTTCACATCGAGATCATCATCAGTAGGTCTCGTTACATCCACCTCCAAGCTCAGGTAGTCCTTTTCATTCCCTGATTGCACAGGGAGCCTTTGAAGCAGCTCCTTGCAGTCTATTGCTGTCACCAGCACAGAAATATTAGAATTGCCTTTCCAGCAACCGATAGCTATTGTTGAGGCATCCACTTGAATAGGATCGGAAGGACCTACACCTTCTGCAATCAACGATAATTTGGTGAATAAGTGGTTCATCAATCTTGATAACAATAATAGAAACCCAAGATGCAAGTAACACCTTTTCTCAGCACAAAAATGCAACAGCCCAACTTGAGCTTGGATGCCTTCTCACCGAACTCAGCATCAACAAAATCTGCAAACCTGATTGACTTGTATTGCAAAAGGTGCTTGAAGTCAACCAAGGATGCACATAGAATCTGTTTGGTGATATATGGGAGGAGCAAAGGCAATGCTTCTGATGATATCCGAAAAGCACATTCTGTAGATGTACCTTCTCTTGAAGTTTGACGCTCCTGAAATAGAAACCACAATAGATGATGCTTTCAGGATATAAGTCGGTGAATGAATCAAAATCAACAGCTAAATAAAAGAGTCATTATCTCCTTAGACAAGCCAGGAAGGGGTCCCTTTTAATGCTATGGCAGGAAACACCTGTTCTTTTCAAACCCCACCCCCGGGGTTTATGAATAAGAAACAGTTGCTTTATAAAACTAACTAAAACCAATGTTTCAGATCCTGGGATATAACCACAAATGATGGATCTGGAGCCTTAGCCAAGAATGCATTAAACTATATATCCCATATATCTTTCGGATGGTGGCAGGGTCTGGGGAACATTGTCAGTTTGTGATAATGTAAAACTTTTTAATACATCGAAGTGTAGACTAGCACAAGAACCCTACATTGTAAACATTTTCCCCCTTTGGCTCAATTGGTAAAATGGTGGCATTGACAAATGTAATCAGATTTCATGGGATCAAATAGTTGGTAGATGTACATGAGAAATTTCCATATATAGTTCAATTTCAGATAGGATTTATATATCAATATCTCCCTTTTACTCCATGTGGTTTAGAATTTCTAATTGTAACCTTCTGGACAAAAGTGGGCAGCTAGCAATACTCCCCCACTTTTTGAAAAAAGATAGCTTTCCTTCAAAGTGCTGTCAGAATGGGAACCTTTACGTCAGATTCTTTTTCACTCTCTACTATAACTATTCACATTGTCTTACTTCCCTTCCCCACCCCCCCCCCCACCCCCCCAAAAACAAAAAAAATCCACCCCTCAACCAATTAAGAATGCAGATCCATATATCTTTCATAGAGATAAAGGAATCAATACAATGAAATTTAATGGAGAAGAAACTTACAAATGTCTTGAGGCCAATGGAAGTTATCTTAAGGTGCTGTCCAGCTTGGAAATTTAGCTTCAGAACATCCTGAACTGGCTTTGATATATAATAAATTCTTTTCACATGATGAGGATCAGGATTTCTTGTCACAAGGTGACCATCAAGAGGAAAGGACTCATTAACACCATAGAACGCTTTTATGCTACTGATAATGGTGTCATCCCGGAAAAAAACAACGGGATCCACTCCTCTCCATTTTCCTTGAATTTGTATTTTTCGCTTCACATTTATAGAACTTTCAAGGCTAGTCTCCCCATCCCCATAGATATCGGATTCCTCAGGTTCCTTCTCCTGATGTATCCCATTAGAATCAGGCTCCAAAGCACCTTCCTCTGATTGTTTACCACGTAAATCAGCATCAGAAGTTACTTCAGAATACTGATGATGTCCACCATCTTCTGATGGATTTATCTCCGACTCATTCGTATCTTCAATTAACTCATCTGCTAACTTCTTGGGTAACTCCATTTTCCCAGAAGCAAACTGTCCCT
Source organism: Macadamia integrifolia (assembly GCF_013358625.1). Lineage (NCBI taxonomy): Eukaryota > Viridiplantae > Streptophyta > Magnoliopsida > Proteales > Proteaceae > Macadamia > Macadamia integrifolia. The sequence goes on from NW_024868442.1 coordinate 52,207, forward strand.
GATTCTCCAAGGTTGCTGCAAAAGGATAAAAAGATCAAATATGGTTCAACAATCTCAAAAAGAAAAAAAAAAATATATATATATATATATATATTAAAACAGTGTAGCCAGATATCCGCTTCTTGATTATACTGCAAAGAAAATCCAGAAAATGTTTTTTTAAGTGTTTAGAGACTTGTAATACTTTCCTTTTTTCAAGTCCCCAAAGAATCTTAAGAAGAATCCCTCATTTCACATTTATTGGCTCAATTATTTAAAATGTATAGCCAATAATCAGTACATTCAAATCATAGTTTTTAAGGCGGTAAGGCGACGGAGGCGATTGAGGGTCTTTCAGAGCGCCTTAGCGATAAGGCGGGCATAAAGCGTCGCCTTATCGACTAAAGCGTTCCTGTGTAATTTTTTTATAAAACCAATCTATTTGTCTCAAATCTTAGTTGAATCCTATTACTCATATGCTAAATAAATATTAAATATTCATATTCATACCAATGTAAGATATTCATCAAGAAAACAAATCAATAAAGTGAATAAACTAAGTTCATCTTCATCAATCATCAATCATCAATCATCATAACATATTAACATATAATATAAATACATAATTATGAAACAAAATTATAAATATAAAGAAAAGAAGACATAAAAAATACAATTATTTATTATACTTACCTCTATGATGCCAAAATGAGTGCCTAAGTCCTAAGGTCATCCACTATATTTCTACTCCCATCAAAGAAGAATGAAGCTCACCACTGCCAGAGCAAAATGGTGGCCTGGATCAATGGTTCTTCCTTGTTTCTTGATTCCTTCTCAAAGCCCTTTCTTAAAACCCTTAACAAAATCTAAACCCTGTTTGTGAATCGTGTTTTTGTTTTGTTTGTTTTGGTTATTTTTTATGGAGTAAAGCTAATCCCATACATCTCAAGTGTTAACAAAACCATACACTTACTAATAAAAAATCGATATTTGGAATCTTCATCAAGTAATTTTAAAATGTGTTTAAAAAAAAAAAACCCATAAGGCGCTACTTCACATAAGGCGGAGCACTACCTTACCATCTCTAGACCGCTTCAACGCCAAGGCGCTGCTAAGGCATCGCCTTACCAGCGCCTTAAAAACTATAATTCAAATTGAGAAAACTCAACTTCTTAGCAGTCTCTTACTAATACTATTGCTCCAAGAATAGGTCCATTTCAAATATCTGACAAATTAAACATTGAGAAGAAACCATCATATGTAAGTCCTATACATCTCTTCATAGTGCAAACCCATCTTCCTTAGCCTTACACTGGGATATGCAGGAATCAAGAGCATCCATCGGACGGGAGATTCTGAATCGGTCACATGCTCAGGGCCTCCGTCCATGTCATCAATATACCCAATTGTATCTTTTACTGTATATGAGTGCCCCATGTTTCGACTGTTTACAGATACTGATTTTATTGTCAAGACATTTCACTACAAGAGTGTGAGCTTAACTCTTCTTTTTTTTGTCACTGAGGTTTATAAATGAATGATCAGTTAATTTTGGCACAGGACTAAGGAGAGATTTGGGTGGGTTCTAATCCCAGCACATATGTACCTTTTCAATGAGACTTCAAGAAATGGTTTACTATGTTCAATCATGTGTAAATATGATTTCCTCACAAAAAAGCAAGATATACGGGGAAGACTTACCAGGCAAGGGAGAAAGCTTGTGAAATACAGCAATGAAAAAGGCTCCAGTGTTCTGATCATGTGGCAGAATCCTCATACAACGCTCTAAAGGGAGACTGGAAACTTCATCATCCGAAACAACAGTTGGAATGACAAAATTTTCTAATTGCCCAAATCCCTCTTCACAATCTATATTACTGCCATTCTTTAATCTCTTTCCAGAGCTAGGTGAATTTCCCATATCTAAGTCCTCAAGTGAGCCTGTATCTTCTTGCAAACCATCAGATGAAGCATTTCCTGTGTCAGAGCTACTACCTGAAGGAAACATGCTTGGAACAATTGCCACTCGTCGGTATCTTGGAACATCTTTGTAGGAAGCTAACCAGATGCCCTTATCTCTAACCTGCCAGGCAGATGCAAATGGAAGTGAAGCCATAGGTTTCACATCCTATAGTAAATGCAAAGTAACAAACAGTAGAAATTGTTCTATAAGTCCTTTATGCATATGTGCACATCAAGCAGCAGTTCTAATTGCACAAGGATTGTCTATTGTAACCAATTAACTTATTATTCTTTCACCAGAAATTGCACTAATTTCTGTTACTCGCTAAGTTCCTCAGCCAATAACATCAATCACCCAGAATTATTAAAATTATCCAGGATGGATCTTTGAGAGTAATAATGGTGTGGCAGTTGGTGTTTCTTCGACACCTACTGGGGGAAGGGAATTCTACTTGGGCTCAGCTGCAGCCTTTCTAATATGGGCTGGGTTTGTGAGAAGAAGTGGCTATGATAAGAGTGACTGTGAAGGAGACTCTGCGATTGTGACGGTGGCAGTGCTTCCGGTTTCTTCTTTTTCTTCTTCCCTATTGTCCTCTCTTTCCATCATTTCCCCTGTTTTCCTCCCTTTTTCACCCATTTCCATCCTCTCCTCCCTTCCATATCCCATATTTTGGATCTAGGCGACTAGTTACCTAGGCCTTCTGAAAATGCTTTGCCACCTAGGCAATGCATTGAAAACATTGTTGTCAAATGGAGAAAAACTCAAAACCCTAACCCTAGACTTTAAAATTAGGACAGAAATCTGCCAGGGATTTGAGCAGAATACATACAAGGAGGGTGTAAACAGAGGTAAACAAGAACCAATATGAGTGTACCAAGCAGTAACAAACAGGCAACTTCCAAAATAAGGAATCGAATCTACAAAGTGGAAAGGAATGCAATGCAAGTAGAATGGGAGATGAGTCAAAAATGTTAGGTTAATGGCAATAGAAACAGAAAGCTAAACTGGTCTAAAAAAAAAAACCCTAGCTCCAAGACCTCTGAAACTTCAATTGAGTTTTCTAGAAACTTAGACTTGACAAACCAACCAAAAACCACTGATTTCTCTTAACAGAAATATGGATGCAATTCTGATGGATCAGTATTTCAAAGAAAATAAAGGTAATGATGGGGAAACGAAAGACGGAAAGAGTTAAAAAGAAGAGTTGATACCCAGATCTGATTGAATATAATAGGAAACTTAGGAATGAAAGTACAGATAAATCAGACAGCAGAATTGCAAGTTTCAGCGCTATCAGATTAGCAAAAATAACACAGAAAACAGGGTATAATATGAGAGCTTAAGGTATCTGCATTCTTACCTCTTGTGAACAATTTCATTACTAAAATGCTCCTCAACAGTCTGATAAAACTTGCAGAAGAAATAAAAAGACAATCTTGGAAGGATTCAACCCCACATTTTCCTAGCAAATCTACTCTAGGCTAGAATCCACCTCCAGCAGCTCCTGTGAATCCACACAAAAGTTGAGAAAGTGGAAGACTTGTATTTCAACAATGTGGCCAATAGAGGGACCGATTACATCTATCTCTTGGGCTAACAGAACCCTCTAGATTTTATTCCAATTACAGATCAAAATAAGAATTTCCTCACTCTGATAGGAAATAAACCTCAGAAATATAGAAACTAAGAAAATAAAAAAGAAATATGATTCTTTAGAAGATGCCATGACTAGAATAGAGAGAAGGATCTAGGGACCCCCATGGCTAGGGTTTCTAGTCCTTTTTCTTCTTCCCCTTGGCTTCATCAAACCATGTACGGAACATTGAGGAAGAGAGCAAGGTGGGGCATAAACTTGTTTGTTCCATTTCAATTCCTAGGACAAACACAAGCCTTCTGTCAATGGTCATGAGCCGCTGGATTCTGACCCAGTGTTTTCATAGACCATCGGCCCAGGTGGTCCAACCACAGTACAATAATTCAGTGTTGTGCCCAGACGGCTCATCTCAGCCTCAATACTAGAGGTCCAATCAGGACCATTGTCTGGCAAACAGACTGCTCAGCAGAACAGTTTGGTTGCTCCAACCAGCAAACCTACACTATAACAGCCACTCAAACAGATTATGCCTCATGGCCTATCAGATCAGTGACAACTTGACCAGAAACAGAAACAGTATTGGAGTTTATGGAAGAGGAGAGAAGCCGTTAATTTAATGAAAGACAGTAGAAATAGATTTGCCCCCCCCCCCCCCCCACAATTCCCTTCTCCTGATACACCGTGCTACAGAATTGACCAGAATTGACTGAGTTCAATCAGACTACCTTTAGGATTGATTGAGGCATTGTTCACTATGCACTCTTGTTATCTGGATTCTATTTTGTAGAATTTCATGCATATACCTGACCATATGAATACTATCATGTTATTTTAATATTATTATCTACCCTATTTAATAGCCTACTCAAAGCAGCTGGGACTAGACCTCGTTAAGGTTAATCTACTCAATAAGTTATACGTTGTTCATATGCATCTAAAAATGGAATTTTTTTGAACAGTGTTCTTGTCCCACATTTCCTGCATTTTGGACCGTCACACAAGTCAAAATCAGAAAAAGTATGAAGCCCCACACAGATCATTAGTGACAGAAACCTCAATCCTGTGACAACAAATGGCCAAAGGGAGTAACAACAGCCAATCATAGAATCAATAACAGTATTTTCTCCTTATTTTCAAAGATAAAAGATAAGCATGATCTACTACAACATGGATCAAAGATACATTCTAAACTTCACTTAAACAATGCGACCAAGACCTACACAAATCCATAAAGGTGAAAACACCAAATCTTTAGAATCTCTGACAAATATGGGAGATTGAAAACCTATACTGAATGAAATCAGAGACTGACCTTCCATTTCTTAAGACCAGGTCGCCGAATCAATTGAGGGAGCTCAGACGAGACATCTAGAAGTTCAACTGATCCTCCACACCTACGGAGAATCTGGAAGTAAAAAAGGGGGAGAAAATGTAAATAAAAATAGGAAAAACGTTCAAGATATGGTTGTTACCCAGAAGGGGCAAGATCGGGAGAAAGAGAGTCTAATAACATGGTTTTGCCATGCACAACAGAAGCCGTGTAGGTACAAAATTAATCTTGTCATAAAAGATATTAATGCCCATTTAGTTGAGAAGATTATATTGAGTTGAGCATAAACAGATATTAATATCACTTGCGTTGATATACAGAACATGAGGAGACATTGAAATCCTAGAATAACCCATTCGGTAAATGGAAAAGAAGGTACCACTTCAAAGAGAATAGATCGGGAGGACCAACATGATCCAATCTGGAAACCCAGACAGAAGTGAACCTGGCCCAAACCAAGATTCTGGTCCAATAGGGGATTTGTTAGGAATTTATTTATTACTTGGGTTATTAATGTAATTTTTATTTTTATAGTATTTTATGTAAGGGAAGTTGGATACCATGTAGGAAAGCAGTTCTGTTTCAGTTATGGAGTTTGAGTAGGAGCCTTTTTTTCTCTTTATTTATATGATGTAATATTGTAATCCATCGATTATAGACTAGAGTTGAATATTGGAATGGATTGATGGGATTGTTGTTTCTGGAGCCAAGATTGGCCGTGTCATCTTCCTCTTCCCCCAACGATCCAGTTCTTCTCCCTCTCAGGTAAGCTCTTAGCTTCCCTTCTTATCTCCTTCCTTCCCCCTCCTCTTTTTTTATTTTGATTCTTCACTGTTATGTTCTGGTGGTAACAGCAATCTACAAAAACCGGTGTCAATCTCCCTCACCCTTCTTGTTTTCTTCCCAGATCTTGTGTGTTTGTTCTCACTCTAGGGCAAGACAAACCCCAGAGAATCAGACCCAAAAGTTCCCCCTATTGATCAGAGCTCTCTTGAGTGGGTTCTTTCATCTGAAAGCAGGCTTGTTTACCTCTGGTTGTCTCTCATCAAGAGGTTGAAGATAACCTCTAACTACAAACAGAGACCTGGGGTTTTAAATATTACATAAAGGCCTTCTAATACTATTTTGATTCTGTTTAAAATCCACCCAGAATTTTAATTCCAGAAAACTCTCTTCAAATATCATATACAGTTTGGTCCTTCAATTGTTTACTCACTCTTCAGGGCCTGAACTGCTCCAGAAATTAAAGTTGCCACTATACTCTTAACTTGAGTTATTATCATTCTTGTGGACCCATAGAAACCCAAAGCAGGGTTTTGGAAGCCGGGTGTCATTACAATATCTAGGAATCACATTTCCCATTATGTAGTTTAGTAGCTTACTTCTTTTTTTTTTTTTAAAGCTATTTTGTGCTTGTATATTCCCTCTAAGGTTTGTATAATCATTTTCTCTTCTTTTTTTTGGGATAAATGTATGCCTTTTTCTCTTCTCTGGGGAGATGGTGAACCTTTCATAGGCATCTTTAGTAGTTGTAGAGTTCATCTGCTGTCATATTCTGTTCCCCCTTTGCCAAGTTTTTCGCGCAATATTTTCCTTTCCTCCTCTCTTGTTTGCCATCAGACTTTTCTGCAGTTTATATTTCATCGCAACTGCATGACTTATATCCTCTTGAGTTTCCTTTAACAAAATTTTATGCACCACGCTTGTGGTTCCCCCTCCCCCGGGTTCTCTTGCTAAATTACCTCAGCAACCACTGCTTCATTCTCAACTGGGTTCATTGAGCAGGTTGAGTAAACCATTCTTCCACGAACTTTAAGCAACCGGATACCTGCGATGTGCAACATAACATTATTGCAGGACTAAGAAGACAACTTAATAGAGTGTCCCAAGTACATTGAAGAAGAACTAAGTTTGAGGTAAGTACAACATTCCAGGGAAGCATCATAGAAGGTCTCCTTTATGTAACTTATACAACTTTAAGGAAATATACTTAATCTTAGGGAGTGGAGTGAATGTTACGGATAATATTTTATTTCTGATCAGCAAAAATGAAAGGCTGTCTTAAATGTTTGTAGATATCAAACAAATTGAAGTTCCTGGTGTAGCCTATATTTGGGTCCCTCCTTTAATTATTAAATGAAGGATAAAGAGCCCCTGAAGATACATGCCCAATTATTCATAACTAGCCAAAAGTTCACACCTTATATGACATAACAAAAATTGGTTCTCATCAAGTGATAATTCAACAACCTTGAAAAGAGTAAACATGAAAATTAGCAAATCTACCCATAAAAAACTCACAACAGACACAAATGTCGAAGAATGGAAGACCCAACAAAGATAACCCCAACAAAAGAACTACAATAATTTCAAATTTGTTATAATCTTTACCACGCATGGCTATCTGCACTTGGAGGCGATGGAGCGCATTGCCCATTCCAGCATTCCTGAATACAAGACAAATCACATCTATCAGTCATAATACCACAGAAACTAGGCAGGCTGTCAGGGGAAAAGTAACTAACCACTTCCTCCAAAGATCAGGAGCCTTGCGAAGGGTGCCATCTCCACTGCAGGGAACATCACATAAGACACTGTCAAATAAGAGTTGACTAATCATTGGATCCTCGAAACTTTCTGTTTCAGATATGTCCAAGCAATTTTTGTTCGAATGGCATCTAGGGAAGTATTGAGCCTCATGATTTGTAACTATCAAGTTCGCACTGCACATTCTTTTTGTCTGATGGATGAGAAGATTACATCTTTGGATGTCAACATCATTTGCAATAACCTTAGACAAGCAAAAAACAAAAAATCAATCACATGGAGTGATCAGGATAATTAAATTCATATGATCATGTAGCTTAAAAAAAACCAAAATATTAAGCCAGGGTAGAGATCAGGGATCAAACCAGTCCAGACCAATACAAGTTGTGAATGGTCTAGATTGGCCGATCCTGAATGGATCAATAATGGAGACAGGGACCAGGAGTCCTCAAATGTTTGAGTAAAAAAAAAATAATAATAATGTTTTCGAGGACTAATATTTAATGCAGAAAAAGTATACAAAAAAAAAGCTACTAAAGAGGAAGAAGAGGAAAAAGGACCATTCCATCAGGTAGAAATCCAGGTTCAGTTGATTGGTGTATAATCTCAAGTAATTGGAATGTTTTTGATCCAGGAGCTGCACACACTGTATAGAAACACAGGATCCAGTTAGGGAGGAAATTGAAGTTTTTTGTGAAAGACCGTATGAAATATTAAAGAGGAATATCAGCAACCTCATAAGATCTTTTAATGGAACTTCAAGGACCTTCTCAAAAATCAAATTATGAACTAACGATAGTATAAATGATTTTCCATTTTCAATCAATCTAAATGTTCTCTGTTACCACAAAATATAGATTTAAATGCATGAGCAGTAGCTTACTATCAAGTACAAAATGATGGGGATGCACATCCAGAAATAATGGAGGTACCTGTGTCACAGGCAATAACATGAAATTAATGATTATTTTGTCCTTGGGATGTCTATAATAAAGAAGAGACAAAACTACCCTCTGAAAATATATAAATTTTACAGAGATTATATAACTAAATGCCATGGTATTAATTTACCATGCTGACAGCTTCTTGTCTTGTGATGTTCCCAATTTCATTTTCTTGCTTTAAGAATTCATGGAACCTGAGATTCATTAAATCAATACCGCAGTAAATCCTAGCCAGCTGTTAGTAAATCAACTGAAGAAGGTCACTTTTATAAATGAAATAAGTGGCATATAATAGCCCTAACAAAATATGCCACAAGAAACTGACAACCCCCCCCCCCCCCCAAAGGGGAAAAAATTCCACTTGTGTAATTGAGACAGGCTAAAAAGAAGATATGGAATAATGCAAGTATTTAATCAACAAAATTGTGGAATTCATTGAATATTATGTTTACAAGTTAGATGCTTAAGTCAATTCAAAAACAAAAAAATAAATTCAATTGCACAAACTTTAGTGTAGATGAAATGAGGATGCTGAGATGAATGAGTGGTAAAACTAGAAAAGATAAAATAAGGAATGAACAAAATAGAGTTACTTTAGGAGTAGCTCTGATACATGATAAATTGCAAGAAATCACCCCTAGACCACATCATAAGACACCAAGTTTACTTTTGAGGGTACAAAATAAAGGAAAAGCAGGATCACAGCAGCCCAACTATCTAGAATCCACTAAAACATAAACCAAGGCAGTTGCTTCATTCTAAATGTGGCAACACTGCCATTATCAGTATAAACATGAAAACAACCCTCTAAATGTTTTGGGTTGGGTAGTTTCAGTTCATATTGAATTTGGGATACAAAAAGGCCTTGTGCAAACAGGCCAAATTTCTTGTAGAATCTGCCAAACCTGAAGTTAACCCAATAAAGGGGTGGTGACCATAGTTAGCAAATTCGGATTCGGGAATTATTCGGGCAGAGAATTATTCGAAATAATTCGATTGGTTGATTTAAGGATTCGGTCAAAAAAGTGGAAAAAATAAAAATCGGAGTCGGATTCAGATTCAGATTTGAGAATTATTCGATTAAAAAAATAAAAGTCAGGCAAAAAATTTGGATATTATTTTTATAGTTTATTGTATATTTTTTATTTATCAAGTTATTAACTTGATTTGTATACTTAGAAAGAGCAAATTACTTTATACAATAAAGTAAAAAACTATGAAAATTTTGTCATTGAGAGATGGAAGCAATGGTTATTGTAGTCCAATTTCTACTAATGAAATAGATTAGGCCCCAAAACAGTGAAAGCAAGATTACAACTACAATAAAACAAATAAATAAATTGACCACAAAAAATTTTCACTATCCTTTTGCTTGGGTTCACAAGACCCATATTACACTAAGACGCACTAATTTTTCACAATTAAAGCAACAATATAAAAGAAGATTGATCGATACGGTGATATGAATCTGTCCTGGTCCCCCGGAACCTCAAATTATCCATCAAGGCTTGATATCTCCCCTATCTTAGGATGAACTGATGAAATTATGATAAAGAAATGAAACAGAGTAGATTCGTACAATTGTTACAGAAGAATTAGGTGGAGAAAAAAGATGGGAAGGAGGCGGAAATTTGGGGGAGAAGAAGAAAAAAAAAAAAAAACTATTTCGGTGGTGGGTACCGTGGGTTTCATATATGACGTTTTGTTTGTTTGTTTGTTTGTTTGTTTTTTTAATACTGTTTAAGTGGATTGAATAATTCGGTTTAATTCGATTCAGCCCGAATTATTCGCGTTTTAAAATCAAATTAGTAAAAAGCGTGTTTTTTACCGAATTTTATTTTTAATTCGGATTCAGTCATAATTTTTGATTTAATTCGGAAAAATTCTATTCGGCCGAATAATTCGCGAATTATTCGGCCGAATTGTTAACTAGGATTCCACCCAGAAAATTATTTGGCCGAATTGTTAACTAGGATTCCACCCAGATTCAGCATTTTTTGCATTAAATGGTTGCCCTTAAACCCGACTAACCTATTTAACTACCTCCTATTAGGATTTTCCCCTTGCTGAGCTGTGCCTCTTTCCTCTTACTCTCACCATTCATTTTCATCTTTCATTTGTCTTTGTTCATTTTCATTGCCCATTGATCATTGATGAGCACATTTATGTGTGAAATCTAAGTAGTAAAGCATACATTTTTACATATTTAAAATGGAGCTACCTTGGGTTTTACTCTCTTTTTGCAGGTTTTGTGTTTTAAAGGCCTTAAGCATTATCGGACGTCATATCTCTCCAACAACAACTACCTAATGTAGTTGGTGAACTATGGTGTGCAAAATTCCCTTGCTCACTAGGAGGTCTCAAGTTCGAATCTCATGGTTGTATTTTTTTTTGGAGAATTTTGTTGAAGATTTTCTGCTTTTCACTCACTTAAAGCACTAAGGGCATGGAGGGGATTTCCACATCAAATCAGAAGATTCTCTAAATCTTCAGAGCAAGGAAAATCGTGGGAGGGGTTTCTTGCGCAAGAAGAGAAAAAAAAAAAGGAAAGAAAAAAAAAAAAAGAAATAAATCTTGTCCAAACCTTCTCTCTCCTCCACATCATCACCAGAAGATTGTCCAAATCACACAAAGCAAGAAGGAAATCGTCCAAGTAAAAAAAAAAAATCGGCCAACAGGGGTTGTGCGCAAGATTTGAAGAGAGGGAGAAAAAGAAGAGAAAAATAAATAAAAATAAGCAAAAAAATTATAGAAAATTTATCCAAGTTTATTTCTCTCTTCTCTCTCCTCCACCTTAGCACTTTTGGTCTCAAAAGATCTCACCTACCAATTATGGGTTTCCCCCTTTTAGGAAAGAGAAATTTATTACCCTACCTCCCCATTCCCTATAAATACAACTCATGGAAGAGGAGGGGAGACACTTCATTCTTCTTCTTGTTTTTTTTTTAGTTGCTCTCTCTCCCTCTCTCACTCCCTCTAGTTTTAGTTCTTCTTTATTTTTGCTTTAATCACTTTTGTAATAGCTTTTTATTTCAATTAATGTAAGCACTCTTTTATTTTTATTCAGCTTTTTATGTTTATATTTTTGCGATTGAGTTGTAAGTTTTAAGTTATAGTTCTAGGCTTAGATCTAAGTGACAAGATCACGAGCCGTGGAGCATCTCTTTTTCAAGTTCAGTTTTTTTTTTTTTCAATATTTGTTTTCTCCAGGCCTAAAAATTTCAGATTTAATTTATTCCATATCTGGTTTTTAGGGTTGGTAGTATCTCAAATCACCCAAGCTTTCAAGTTCAAGTATTGATTCAAGTAGGTAAGCTTTTTCAATAGTCTTCTCTCCCCCCTTCTCATTCCCTCTTCTGACTACCCTTTCTTTCTTAATTTAGGATTTTAATTTCAATCGTTACATTATTGCTTTCCCTTTCCCCCAAGGTTCATGGGTAGTGTATGTGTTGGCTTTGCCCCTCCTAGCCATAGAACTGTCATTTTATTGTTTTTATTTTAATTTTCTCCCTTTCCCTAAAGCCAAGTAGAGTAACCCTTGTAAGAGTGACTCTCTGGTCAAGTAGGGAAGCTCATATTATGATGCATCCCTCGGGCTAAGTAGAGAAACCTACTTTTGAGCCTCTCTCTAGCTTTATCCCCTTTCTTTTACTTTATTTTTATTTCAGCATTTTTTTTCCTTCATTGCTTTTTAATTGCGTGGGTTGTTTATTTTCAGTTATTTATTTATTTAATTTTAATTGCATGGCTTGCATTTTAAATTCTTAGATGACGAATGATTAGGACGTTATTTTAGATACATATGTTTAGGACAGTAGTTAGAATTAGATCACAACCATTAATCAGTTCACTTTAACATTATTAAAATAAGTCAAAAATAAAGTGGCTGCTCTCTGATCCATACGCTTGCAGTGACATCTTAAATCCTAACAATCATCTTATTTCCTATAATCTTTTCTCATCTCTTCTTCCCCCCTTGTTTGTTTAAACCTCAATTTTTCCTACTTTGTTTTGATTGGATCCATGTAGCTGACCCCATTAAGTTGGGATAATGCTACGTTTGTCGTTGTTGTTTTTATCATTTTTGTGTTGTTTTGACTCAGGTCATGCTAACCCAATCATGAACACTTATTAAATGATTATCGTAAGTTGTGTTTAGTTAGGGTTTCTTATGGTGCCACCCTATCTATCAAACTGGTGGTGTTCTTTGCATCATAATTGTGTTGACATGATATGAATCAGCACAACCCAACCCACTGTCACCTCCACCTATTCTATCTTGAACACCCACACTGTCTTCTATTACCGCATGAAATCCACTCAAGCTTACAAATCATCAGTTAAGGCATCATTTACCTCTCAAGAGTTTGGTTCTTCCTTAGCTGCATCCGAGAGAAATTTGAATGCCAACCAAGATTTTGTGGATACCAGGGTAATGGTCGAATAGCCTCCAGTTCACCATCAGGGACCTGCAAAGAGTGAAGGAAAGCAGAAAAAAGGAAAATATGAAATGAATATCCAATGGTAGCAGTCTAGCAGCTGAACCAAATATTAGTGAGCCAAAAGATATGTCGTATTGATAAACCTCAGCCTCAAGAGATTTCATAAAGTCGTTCTCTAACTGTGACCGTATGTCCTTGAAAAACTGGCCACTGCACCCAAAAAAAAAGACACACACACACACAGAGTTACCACTTACAAAGACTGGCAGACTACTTGAATGTGAACATAGTTACTGTTTTGCAGTGAACAATTGAACTTTAATAGATACTTATTTTGTTTTGGGAAAAGGCTGGGTATGCTGCCGGTATACTGTTACATGCTTAGTTATGAGTTAGTCTGATGGAGAACCCTTAGGGAAGGGAGGGGAAATCAGAGTAGAGAGGGGGAAAAGGGGGATCACACTAACACGTTCATTCAATAATCAAATTACTCTCTAAATCTTCAGTCGATTACAACCAATATATAGAAAAATAGGAACATGAAATTAGAAACTTAACTGGAATGGAAACTAGCCTAAATTAGGAAACAAGTATAAAAGGAAACCAAAGCAAGGAAATAAATCCTACTCCTACGTTCAAGTTTGGAAACTAAAAGCATGAAATAAAATACTAAGTAAACTACTAATTTTATTTCCAACCCTTGTTGGACCAAAACCCTGGGTTGGACCGGTTCTTCTTGGCTCTTGGCTTACAAAGCCGGTCATGCTGGTCCAACCAAGAAAGGGCAGCCGTATCTGCATCAACTCTCCTCCTCTGAAAAGAACTCGACTCCGTCGAGTTAGGGAAAGGACCGAGGAGACCGTCTGAAGGAATACGCTGAATGAGGAATGATCCCACCATCTTCTTGAGCTTAATTTCAGGGAGATCTTTGGCAGGATGAAACTTCATAGTCTTGTTGGCATGCTTAAAGGCATAGGTATTGGCATAGCCACAATGCTGTACTTTCTTATCAAACAACCAAGGTCGACCAAGAAGGATATGGCACACCTTCAGAGGGAGGACATCACATTGGACTGTATCCTTAAATCCACCAATAGAATATGTGACCAAACACTTATCTGTGATTTTGAGATTAGTGTTGTTCACCCAAGCAACCTTGTAAGGATTAGGATGTGGTTCTGTATTCAATCCCAGCTTACGAACAGCGTCTTCAGAGACAACATTAGTGCAACTGCCTCCATCAATGACCAAGGTTAGCAACTGATCATTGCACTTCACACGAGTCTGAAAAATACTACTGCGGCGCCAATCTTCATTTTCAGTGGCCTTTTGAGTGGTCAACACATGACGAATGACATAAAAGGGATGTTGGTCATCGTCACTAAGAGTGTCATTGACTTCACCTGTTGCACGCTCTTCTCTTAAATCAACTGTGTCAGAACCCAGTTGCTCTTCGGGAATATATGGCAGAGGAGATTCCTTATCAATAAAAGCAACCAAACGGCTAGGACATTGGGCACTGATATGTCCAAATCCATTGCATGAGTAGCACCGAACTGTGAATTTTGAAGAATTAGAAGGTTTATCTGAACCACGCCGAGGGGGTGAATATGGGCGAGTAGGCCGTGAAGATGACATTTCAGAAACATGTCGAGGTGGAGAATACGGCCGACTAGGTCGTGAAGAAGCCATAGATGTAGCACTTGCCTGTGGCTTGCTAGATGACCTTTCTTGGGTAAGAGACTGTTGCCAACTAGTACCTCGAGAAAAAGTATCTGCAAAATTTCTCCGGTTGTATGGGCGTTTCAGACTTTCCTCAACCTGATATGCTACTTGTACGGCGTCTTCCATTGTAGGTAGTCGACTAGATGCAAGGGCAGCACTAAGTTGAGGGTGCAGACCATTGCGAAATTGGGCCACTAAGACTTCTTCATCCCACTCAAAGTCAGAACGAGTGGCCAAATAATAAAATCTAGCAACATACTCTTCAACGGTCAAATTCTCTTGTTTCAACTGTGCAAACCTGAGATGCATGCGTTGCTTGTAATCAGAAGGCAAGAATCGCCGATTCATGACTTCATACATTTCAGCCCAAGTAGTGACCAAACCAATGCCTCGGGTTCGGTTCTGTTGTTGTTGATTGATCCACCAGACTCTAGCCGTGCCTTTCAGTTTGGCCTCTGCAAATAGGATCTTTCGAGCCTCAGTCAACCCGTACCATCTGAAGAATGTATCTAAACTGTGAATCCAGTCAAGGTACAATTCTGGATTATTGTCTCCATAAAAATCAAGGACATCCAGTTTGGCTGCTCTTTCTGCTCCATCATCATGTCTACCAGTCCCATATGGTGGTGGAGGTGGTGGTGGTGGTGTTACTGGCAGATCCTGTGGAGTGGTGTTGGAAGAATCCCCAGACTGAATGGGACCCTTTCCTTTATCTGCTGCCACCAAACGATCAATAGAAACTTGCATAGATTCCACCATTGTCTTTAGGGACGTGACCATGTTAGTGAGAGTATCAAATTTTGTATCAGTTTCTCCTTTATAGGAATTCAGCTGTTGAACAACTTCACTATTGGCTACCATGGTGATGAGTAACAAAATAGCACTCAAAGAATAATGGCAGAATAGTAAATAACTGGAGGCTTAAAGGGCAGGGACAGAATGGTAAATAAATAGAAGTTGAGGAGAGGATGGCACAACTGTAATTATTGAGGTTCAACCCTTTTTTTTTTGTAGAAGTTCAACTTGAAACTTAAAAAGAAGAGGACAGGGGTATACTTGGAAAGGCAAGGAAAGAGGGTGGAGGGTAATAAAAAGGTGGGGTAGGGGTATTTTAGGAATAGAAAAAGAAATAAGTTGAAAAGAAAAAAAAAAGGATTTTACCGACAAAAGCTCTTCTGCTGAGAGACGAACCAACAGTGGTTCGGCGAAGGAGGAGGGAGACGTCGCGACTCCGATGAAGGGATGGGTGACTCGCGACGGCTTCAACTCAGGTATGTCGTTGCCTCTCTCTTCTCATCTCATCTTCTTTTCTTCTTCTTCTTCTTTCTTGATTCTTTTTCCTTTTTTTTTTTCTTTGCCGTCGGAGACAG